>NC_134356.1:87676558-87954058 GCF_048569485.1 Anomaloglossus baeobatrachus | reverse complement strand
CTTTGCTTAGAAACCCAATATTTACCCTGGCTACGTGTGCAAGGAGCCAGCGCTAAGCGGTGTACGCTGGTAACCAAGGTAAATATCGGGTAACCAAGCAAAGTGCTTTGCTTAGTTACCCAATATTTACTATGGCTACGTAAGCAGAGAGGCCGACACTTCCCTGCTCGGCTCCGCTTCCTCCCGCACTCCACTCCACATGTACACACACACACACACACACACTCACACTCACACTCACCTGTCCCCAGCCATGCAGTCCCCGCGGCACTGACGTCCTCAGCGCCATGGCCCCGTTTTGCTCCACCCACCCCGCACTCCGCCCCCCCACCCTCCACACACATTCTCGGCGACTGAACGATCAGCTGATCACCCGGCGGCCTGATGCTGTGAGCGATCAGCTAATCACCCGGTGACCGGCTGCTGTGAGCGATCAGCTGATCACCCAGCATCCGGCTGCTGTGAGCGATCAGCTAATCACCCGGCGACCGACTGCTGTGAGCGATCAGCTGATCACCCAGCGACCGGCTGCTGTGAGCGATCAGCTGATCACCCGGCGGCCAGGTGATCAGCTGATCGTTCACAATAGTCTGCCGCCGGTAAAACTGTAAAGAAGAAAAAAATAAAAAAAAGCAGATTCTGTTGTTTTGTACGATCCGTTGTGGCACTGTATGCAACACATCTGTTGCATCCATCACACAATGCAATGCAACGGATGCCGTTCAACGCAAGTGTGAAACTAGCCATAGTGCCAAATAAAATTAAGTACAGTGTAGAGCTAAAATAATAATAAAATGTAAATCTATTTATGACATTATGTACTATAGATGAATTGCTATTCTTTGTAAATTTACTTTGAGGAACATTTTTCGAAAATTGTTCCACAATTTATAGCTGATGCTCACAGGCGATGAACCTTACCATATTTGCTTCCGAGAGACTCTGCCTCTCTAACATTCTTTTCTTTATAGTCACATGACGTTTTCAAGTTAAATGGAAACATGTAAAACTTTCAAGTTCTGATATTGGTTCTATGTTCTGTCGTAAATAAAATATGGCTATGAGAGATGTCTGTATCATTGCATTCTTGTTGTAGAGCAGGTGTCCCTGAAGGGATGCCGACTTATTCACCACCCCGGCTGGATCGTGTCCTCTCCTGCACCACCCAGTCATCCACGTGTGCTGCTGTAGCCTTCCCCTCCTGGGGCCTGTGTGTAGTGCCCCGGAGACTGGTTGCTACAGGGTATATCATTATATCCTTTCCGGCTAGGAAGAGGTTAACCCGATAAGTTTACACACACCTCACATAGCTCATCTAAACACAGTCAGGAAGTGACTCAACCAGTTCCAAGCAGGCCTAGGAACTGGGGAACTCCAGGTCACCTTAACAACAATCTGGATCCTTACAAAAGTGCTGGGGCAGGAATAGGAGTAATAGGAGTAAGTTACAAAGCAGACAGGATGTCGAGTTGAGTTCCAGTCAGACAGAGAACGAGCAGACATGCTGTGGAGCAGCTCCCTGAGGGGTTGCTGCCAGACACCCCTCAGGGAGGCAGAACAGAACTGTCTGGGATGTAACACCGCACCTACCTCTGCAGGAGTCTCCTGCACAGGGGAGCCTGCCAGACCGGGGCTAGTAACACCTGGAGGGATGGGATCCAGTACCAGTAATCGTAGGCAAGAAGAGTACAGTCGCTAGAGTACGGTGTGAGTACTCACGGGACTGAGCACAGGCGGGGTACAGAGTGCTAGTTCAGGAGGACGCTTCAAGCTTACCTGATAAAAATCTGTCCGGTGAGGGGACCATCAAGGACCTCACCGACGTTAGTGTTCAGGGCACAGGAGTAAAGAGGGAACCCGGGAATGGGGACAGCAGTCCAGCCCATAGGGAGATTCAAGCTGCCTGCCATACGGGCAAAGACAGAGAGTGAGAGAGAGCAGGAGGGGATCCCAAGACACTCGAGGCCACGGGGATCCACCAAGAACAGAGTTGTGCATGGAGGAGAAAGCCCACTGATTACCAGACCGGATCAGACCTCTGGCATGCCCGGGATCGACTGGAGTCTCTGACGGCGAGGACCAGCACCAGGGGCGCAATACCATCTTAACCAGAGAATAAAAGCATCTGGAACCCGCACCCAGTGACTCTCCGTTCTCACCAATCTCTCAGGGTAATCCCGCTCCACCTGTGGGGAGTGATACCATCCTGGCTGCACCCAACATGGAGAGAGGCTACGCAGCGGCGGCTAATTTCTGGCCGCACACCACGGGTGGCTCTGTGAAGCATCTCCCATTCCCATCCAACACCTCCCTGGAAGAGGAAAAGTCGAAGGAAGGGTCTGTGGCGGAGGGGGCCGAGACCCAGTCGCCATTGCAACCGGCGACATGCTTCCCAGGGACCCATCGCCCTCCTTCCATCCCTATTTACACTGAACACCTGTTTGTTTGTCTTTTCATGTAGCCGACAGGGCCACGGAGCTGGGTCAGGCTAGTCACAGCAACCCCAAGAAACCACTGTCCCGGTGACAAGTACTCTAAGGCCCTGTGGGGCGCTACATGTGTACAAAGTCCCGGTCTCCCGGAAGTGTGCTTAGGGCAGAAGCCCCCTCTTAAATGGCCGGTGATCTATCTCCAGGAAATGCCTCTCAGCCTATAGCGGGGAGGCACTATGTAATTAAGGCAACCTCCCATTAACGGAAGATCATGTGCAACATCTTTAGTTAGTGTCCTGTTTGTCTAGCTAGCTGTGCTCTTGTCCTGTTATCCCCGTATCCATCACCCTTACCTGCCTTCCCAGACCTATCTGTCCCTGCCATGCTCACCATACCTTTCCGTACCCGCCTGCCTTTCTGCCTCAGTCATCCCACCTAAACCTACGTACACCTTTGCCAGAGTCTGTAACCTGCCCTGGGGGGTCAGCTACCACAGTCTTGGTCCCTAGCTTGGGAGTAGTACCTGGTGCCCACACCACGGTAGGCACTTACTTAAGCTTCTCCCACTAAAGCAGGGGTGGGGAACCTCCGGCCCGCGGGCCGCATGCGGCCCACCATGACCTTTTCTGCGGCCCCCTGGCAGATTCCCGGGGGTGGCAGTGCTCAGGCCGCTGCCACGGTCTTACGCGCACCAGTGAGCTCTCTCGCTGGCAGGTGCCAGCGTGCTCAGGACTTTGTGGGTGCGTTTAGCACTCTACGCTTCCATCCCAAAACAGCTTCACTGCTTCCAGCATTGCGTGCCCGCTCTCTGGCGCCGTGTGCCTTCAGCTTTCCAGCACCATGTGCTGCCCGCTTTCTAGCACTGTGTGCCTCCAGCTTTCCAGCTCCATGTGCCTTCCGCTTTCCAGTGCTGTGTGCCTCCCGCTTTCCAGCTCTGTGTGTCGCTCGCTTCCCAGCGCTGTGTGCCCAGTCTCCGCCCCTTCTCCAGTGCAGTGTTCTCCCTCCAATGCTGTGTTCAGCCCCCAATAATGTGTTCCACCGCCAGTGCTGTGTAATCATTAGTGATGTCTGTGCTCTGCAAGTGCTGTCCGTGCCCCCCCTCAGTGATGCCTGTGCCCCCTCAGTGATGCCTGTGCCCCTCTCAGTGATGCCTGTGCCCTCCCTAAGTGATGCCTGTGCCCCCACTCAGGGATGTCTGTTACCCCTCCCTTAGTGATGTCTGTTACCCTGTCCCTTAGTGATGTCTGTTACCCCTCCCTTAGTGATGCCTGTGCCCCCCTAGTGATGTTTGTGCCCCCCTAGTAATGTTTGTGCCCCCCTAGTGATGTTTGTGTCCCCCCTAGTGATACTTGTGCCCCCTAGTGATGCATGTGCCCCCTAGTGATGCTTGTGCCCCCTAGTGATGCTTGTGCCCCCCTAGTGATGCCTGTGCCCCCCTAGTGATGCCTGTGCCCCCCAGTGATGCCTGTGCCCCCCTAGTGATGCCTGTGCTCCCCTAGTAATGCCTATGCACTCCTAGTGGTGTCTGAGGCTGCACAGTACTGTCTGTGCCCTCCCTGTGATGTCTGTGCCCCCTTGTGATGCCTGTGCCCCCTTGGGATGCCTGTAGCTGCACAGTACTGTCTGTGCCCCCTAGTGATGCCTGTGGCTGCCCAGTACTGTCTGTGCCACCCTAGTGATGCCTGTGGCTGCCCAGTACTGTGTGTGCCCCCCAAGTAATGTCTGTGCCCACCTAGTGATGTCTGTGCCACCTAGTGATGTCTGTGCTCTCTGTGCCACCCTGCAATGCTTATGCCTCCCAGTGACCTATTAATGTCTGTTCCCCAGCCCCTCCTGTCATGTATATACCCCCAGCATCTCCTGTGATGTGTATGATGCTGGGGGCATATGCAGCACATTGGAGATTTTGAAGCCATACATATCACAGGAGAGGCTGTGGGTTTATATATATATATATATATATATATATATATATATATATATATATATATATATATATGTAGCGCCCTGGACAAGCCAGGGGCCACAGAGCACAACACCCACACACCCCACACTCCCGGTCAGGCACACCGAAATCAGACACAAAACCCTTGTTGCCTTCCTCCAGGGGCTGATGTCCACACCAGGGGGTGGGTCAGGCGGTTGGCCCCGCCCACCGAGGAGTTCACAGTCCTGGAGGCGGGAAAAGCAGACAGTTTAGTTTTGGAGGTGAAAGTGGAAGGGAGGAAAGTAGTAGTGGAGCAACTAACTGACAGCGTCCGGGTGTGTGGCCCGGGCGGTGCAGCAAGGTTGGCAGACGGTGGTGACCGTCTGCAGGAGTGGCCTATCGGAGTCTACCGTAAGGACCGTGGACGGGCGGTGGCCCGGCGGTACCGGACCGGTACACAAAGAGAAGTCAGCACCATCTGGCAGGGGCTTACGGATCCCGGCAAGGCTAGGAGTCGCCGTGAATTTGCCGAATTCGTTAGTGAAGGGAACCTCCTGGGTTTCCCAGCAGCCAAGTCCCAACAGAAGGCAACAGTCCAACCAAGAGAGGGAGACACCACCACCGCCAAGGCAACCGTTTCCCAGGGCCAGAGCCTGCGGGCAAAAGGGGCTCCTCCAGCCCATATCCAAGCTGGGGAGCGGGTTAACAGTGGGAACTCATTGGAACCATCTACCGTACATAGGTGCAGGGAAAGGCAGTCACCATCAACTTGCCGGGAGAAACAACACCGCAGCCGTCTGTGGGACCCATCCATCCAGCTGTGTGTTTTACCGAGAACTGTGTCCTCATCATTGGCTGAGTGAGTACCACCGTGCCGTGCGGCACAGCGCTGCCCCCGCGACTCTGCACCTCACCAGGCCCTGTAACCCGCCTGTCATCCATCCCTACCCCCATCACCGGGCCCCGGGACAACCAACCCCCTACCCATGGAGGGGAGAACTAACAACAAGGCTGCTCCCTGTCACCGCTCCTGGGATCCCCGTCTAGAGCAGCGGTGGTGTCACCAATATCACCACAACCATGGGTGGCGTCACGGACAATAATCAAATCCCCACAATCAAAATCCCACTCTGTTCACTCACGGGCGAGGAACGCCGCTTGAGTCCCCGGGATCCGGCTCACCGCTCGAGCCACCACCGAGCAGCAGCAGCCGGACCCGAGCAGTGGGAGAGCGCAGCGTCCCCTCCTCCGCCCGCGATAACTTGGCATCACGAACAGGATCCTACCGGTCTACCAACTGGTGGAAGTGCGCCTTGTGTAACCGCCAGAGGTGTCCGGCCGAAAAATTTGTGATGCCGCCATCTTGGGCGCGAAGAATTCCCGCTCGAGCATCTCCTCGAGTAGTTTAGGCGCGAAGGCCAAAACCCCGCCCCTGTAGAGGAGGAGCCGGAAAGAGACAAAGGGGGACTGATAGCGTCTGGCCGCATGTAGCGCACGGCTATAAAAGTAGGGATGCCAGGACCCTGCGGCTATCTTGTTCCTGGGAGAGGCCGCCAGCAAGATGTACATGCCGTCCCGTAGCACCGTAGCCCCCGGACCTGGAACCGCGGCGTGGGTGGAGATCCGGACCGCGCAGCTCCAACAGAGGCTGCAGGTCAAGATGCAGCTCCTCTTGGAGGAGTGGGAGACCGACATGACGGAGGTCATAGCGACCGTGCGGAGACGCGAGGAGGAAGTTGCGGAAGGGAGGGTGAGTGACCCACGCCCCGGTACCCCAAGTGGGTCGGTCATCGTGGCTGCGGGACCCGGTCTGAACCCGCTCGCCCTGCTACCTCCCTCGCTATCCGTCCCAGCTGCCGGTACCCCGCCATTAGGCCCACTACCCCCGCAACCGGTAGCGATACCCCGCATGTCCGCCCAGGCGGACCGACCTGTAGCCGGAGCCCGTAGCCGACTGGAAGTGCTACCCTGGAAAGTCCAGAAGCCTGAGCTGGAGGCCTCCCCCGAAAGACTCCCCAAGCCGGAGCCGACAGACCGCTCCGTGCCGAAGGCCCAGCGGAGGAAAGCCCCTGTGCCCATCTCCCACACCTCGGCTGAGGTTGTGCCGGGTTGCCGTTGCAAGGCAGCGCCCTGGGCCAAGTCACCGTGGGACCTTCCGCCCAGATCACCAGCGGTGGGCAGTGTCCAGAAGGTCTTGCGGGGAACGACCCGTGCACCAGAGCTCGTGGCAGCACCGTACTGGGATAGGGAGCCGATACCGTTGGACTCGGAGATCGCAGAACGGGAGAAGAAGAAGGCAGAGATGGTAGCCCGTACAATCCGGGAGAAGGAGAGCCTGAATCAAGCGACCTTCCGCGTCCGGAGCCCCCTGTATGAAGGGCAGGTGAGGCGGTTTGATGTCCGCCGGGGCTATGGCTTCATATATGAGCCGGGCCTGGAGGCCGAGGTCTTCATAGCCCGGCGGGACGTTAACGCCCACCTGCCAGAAGAGCATCCAGGCCGCAACTTGATGCCAGGGGACCTGCTACAATACACCCGGCACTGCGGGGAGAGGGGGTGGTTTGCGCTGGATGCGAAGTTGAGGGGCAGCCAGGAGGCCCATGTGTGCACCGCGCTCCCTCCCCCAAGTGATACCGAGGACTCAGAGTGATGGCAGCGGAATACCATTGTCGTTGTCCCCGTTGGGACCACCAGTGTGTTTAAAGTTAAAAAGAATGATAAGTAAATGATACCGTGAAAGTTACCTGATTTGCTGCTGATGTGCACCGGTCGTTGCCGGCAACTGGTCCCCGTTGGGACCCCCCTTTACAATTATGCATAAGGAACTCCTTATGGACAAGCCTGAGAACTTGCAAGGCAACCACGAACTTGTGGCATGTAAATAATGTTGCTGTGGCTTTCACCGTTACCGCCTCCGGAGAGGCAGATTGGAGGAAGGGCCCGCAGTGGAGCAGGCTGGGGCCCAGCCACCACCGAAACCGGTGGCGATCCTCTGGGGGTTTCAGGGGTTCCCCATGGACGTGGGTCCCCTGAAAAGGACAGAACCCGCTCGGGCAACTTGTGCAGGACTGGGGTCAAAGGGTGCTGCCTGTTTGCTTAGGGGCAGCATCAGGGCCAGGTTGCTTGGGTGGGATAGAGCGGAAGCCGTAACCGTAATGTTTAAGTAAGAGTACCTCCCGATGTGGGAAGATGTTATTATAATTGTAATGTGTTACCGTTTTTCTATTTTTCAGTTTGTGAAAATAAAACCGGTGATGGACGGGCAGCCCGCGGATGGTCTGCATTTAACTAAGGGGGAATGTGGCACCCTGGACAAGCCAGGGGCCACAGAGCACAACACCCACACACCCCACACTCCCCGTCAGGCACACCAAAGTCAAACACAAAACCCTTGTTGCCTTCCTCCAGGGGCTAATGTCCACACCAGGGGGTGGGCCAGGCGGTTGGCCCCGCCCATCGAGGAGTTCACAGTCCTGGAGGCGGGAAAAGCAGACAGTTTAGTTTTGGAGGTGAAAGTGGAAGGGAGGAAAGTAGTAGTGGAGCAACTAACTGACAGCATCCGGGTGTGTGGCCCGGGCGGTACAGCAAGGTTGGCAGACGGTGGTGACCGTCTGCAGGAGTGGCCTATCGGAGTCTACCGTAAGGACCGTGGACGGGCGGTGGCCCGGCGGTGGCCCGGCGGTGGCCCGGCGGTAACGGACCGGTACACAAAGAGAAGTCAGCACCATCTGGCAGGGGCTTACGGACCCCGGCAAGGCTAGGAATCGCCGTGAATTTGCCAAATTCGTTAGTGAAGGGAACCTCCTGGGTTTCCCAGCAGCCAAGTCCCAATAGAAGGCAACAGTCCAACCAAGAGAGGGAGACACCGCCACCGCCAAGGCAACCGTTTCCCAGGGCCAGAGCCTGCGGGCAAAAGGGGCTCCTCCAGCCCATATCCAAGCTGGGGAGCGGGTTACCAGTGGGAACCCATTGGAACCATCTACCATACATAGGTGCAGGGAAAGGCAGTCACCATCAACTTGCTGGAAGAAACAACACCGCAGCCGTCTGTGGGACCCATCCATCCAGCTGTGTATTTTACCGAGAACTGTGTCCTCATCATTGGCTGAGTGAGTACCACCGTGCCGTGCGGCACAGCGCTGCCCCCGCGACTCTGCACCTCACCAGGCCCTGTAACCCGCCTGTCATCCATCCCTACCCCCATCACCGGGCCCCAGGACAACCAACCCCCTACCCACGGAGGGGAGAACTAACAACAAGGCTGCTCCCTGTCACCGCTCCCGGGATCCCAGTCTAGAGCAGCAGTGGTGTCACCAATATCACCACAACCGTGGGTGGCGTCACGGACAATAATCAAATCCCCACAATCAAAATCCCACCCTTTTCACTCACGGGCGAGGAACGCCGCTCGAGTCCCCGGGATCCGGCCCACCGCTCGAGCCACCACCGAGCAGCAGCAGCAGCCGGACCCGAGCAGTGGGAGAGCGCAGCGTCCCCTCCTCCGCCCGCGACAACTTGGCGTCACGAACAGGATCCTACCGTTCAACCATCTAGTGGAAGTGCGCCTTGTGTAACCGCCAGAGGTGTCCGGCCGAAAAATTTGTGAAGCCACCATCTTGGGCGTGAAGAATTCCCGCTCGAGCGTCTCCTCGAGTAGTGGAGGCGCAAAGGCCAAAACCCCGCCCCTGTAGAGGAGGAGCCGGAAAGAGACTAAGGGGGACTGATGGCGTCTGGCCGCATGTAGTGCATGGTTATAAAAGCAGGGACGCCAGGACCCTGCGGCTATCTTGTTCCTGGGAGAGGCCGCCAGCAAGATGTACATGCCGTCCCGTGGCACCGTAGCCCCCGCACCTGGAACCGCGGCGTGGGTGGAGATCCGGACCGCACAGCTCCAACAGAGGCTGCAGGTCAAGAGACAGCTCCTCTTGGAGGAGTGGGAGACCGACATGACGGAGGTCATAGCGACCGTGCGGAGATGCGAGGAGGAAGTTGCGGAAGGGAGGGTGAGTGACCCACGCCCCGGTACCCAAAGTGGGTCGGTCATCGTGGCTGCGGGACTCGGTCTGAACCCGCTCGCCCTGCTACCTCCCTCGCTATCCGTCCCGGCTGCCGTGACCCCGCCACTAGGCCAGCTACCCCCGCAACTGGTAGCGATACCCCGAATGTCCGCCCAGGTGGACCGACCTGTAGCCGGAGCCCGTAGCTGACCGGAAGTGCTACCCTGGAAAGTCCAGAAGCCTGAGCCGGAGGCCTCCCCCGAAAGACTCCCCGAGCCGGAGCCGACAGACCGCTCCGTGCCGAAGGCTCAGCGGAGGAAAGCCCCTGTGCCCATCTCCCACACCTCGGCTGAGGTTGCGCCGGGTTGCCGTCAAGGCAGCGCCCCGGGCCAAGTCACTGTGGGACCTTCCGCCCAGATCACCAGCGGTGGGCAGTGTCCAGAAGGTCTCGCGGGGCCTGACCCGTTCGCCGGAGCTCGTGGCAGCACCGTACTGGCATAGGGAGCCGATACCGTTGGGCCCGGAGATCGCAGAACGGGAGAAGAAGAAGGCAGAGATGGTAGCCCGTACAATCCGGGAGAAGGAGAGCCTGAGGCAAGCGACCTTCCGCGTCCGGGGCCCGCTGTATGAAGGGCAGGTGAGGCGGTTTGATGTCCGCCGGGGCTATGGCTTCATATATGAGCCGGGCCTGGAGGCCGAGGTCTTCATAGCCCGGCGGGACGTTAACGCCCACCTGCCAGAAGAGCACCCAGGCCGCAACTTGATGCCAGGGGACCTGGTACAATACACCCGGCACTGCGCGGAGAGTGGGTGGTTTGCGCTGGATGCGAAGTTGAGGGGCAGCCAGGAGGCCCGTGTGTGCACCGCGCTCCCTCCCCCAAGTGTAACCGAGGACTCAGAGTGATGGCAGCGGAATACCATTGTCGTTGTCCCCGTTGGGACCACCAGTGTGTTTAAAGTTAAAAAGAATGATAATTAAATGATACCGTGAAAGTTACCTGATTTGCTGCTGATGTGCACCGGTCGTTGCCGGCAACTGGTCCCCGTTGGGACCCCCCTTTACAATTATGCATAAGGAACTCCTTATGGACAAGCCTGAGAACTTGCAAGGCAACCACGAACTTGTGGCATGTAAATAATGTTGTTGTGGCTTTCACCGTTACCGCCTCCGGAGAGGCAGATTGGAGGAAGGGCCCGCAGTGGAGCAGGCTGGGGCCCAGCCACCACCGGAACCGGTGGCGATCCTCTGGGGGTTTCAGGGGTTCCCCATGGACGTGGGTCCCCTGAAAAGGACAGAACCCGCTCGGGCAACTTGTGCAGGACTGGGGTCAAGGGGTGCTGCCTGTTTGCTTAGGGGCAGCATCAGGGCCAGGTTGCTTGGGTGGGAGAGAGCGGAAGCCGTAACCGTAACGTTTAAGTAAGAGTACCTCCCGATGTGGGAAGATGTTATTATAATTGTAATGTGTTACCGTTTTTCTATTTTTAAGTTTGTGAAAATAAAACCAGTGATGGACGGGCAGCCCGCGGACGGTCTGCATTTAACTAAGGGGGAATATGGCGCCCTGGACAAGCCAGGGGCCACAGAGCACAACACCCACACACCCCACACTCCCCGTCAGGCACACTAAAGTCAGACACAAAACCCTTGTTGCCTTCCTCCAGGGGCTGATGTCCACACCAGGGGGTGGGCCAGGTGGTTGGCCCCGCCCACCGAGTAGTTCACAGTCCTGGAGGCGGGAAAAGCAGACAGTTTAGTTTTGGAGGTGAAAGTGGAAGGGAGGAAAGTAGTAGTGGAGCAACTAACTGACAGCATCCGGGTGCGTGGCCCGGGCGGTACAGCAAGGTTGGCAGACGGTGGTGACCGTCTGCAGGAGTGGCATATCGGAGTCTACCGTAAGGACCGTGGATGGGCGGTGGCCCGGCGGTACCGGACCGGTACACAAAGAGAAGTCAGCACCATCTGGCAGGGGCTTACGGACCCCGGCAAGGCTAGGAGTCGCCGTGAATTTGCCGAGTTCGTTAGTGAAGGGAACCTCCTGGGTTTCCCAGCAGCCAAGTCCCGACAGAAGGCAACAGTCCAACCAAGAGAGGGAGACACCGCCACCGCCAAGGCAACCGTTTCTCAGGGCTAGAGCCTGCGGGCAAAAGGGGCTTCTCTAGCCCATATCCAAGCTGGGGAGCGGGTTACCAGTGGGAACCCATTGGAACCATCTACCGTACATAAGCGCAGGGAAAGGCAGTCACCATCAACTTGCCGGGAGAAACAACACCACAGCAGTCTGTGGGACCCGTCCATCCAGCTGTGTGTTTTACCGAGAACTGTGTCCTCATCATTGGCTGAGTGAGTACCACCGTGCCGTGCGGCACAGCGCTGCCCCCGCGATCCTGCACCTCACCAGGCCCTGTAACCCGCCTGTCATCCATCCCTACCCCCATCACCGGGCCCCGGGACAACCAACCCCCTACCCACGGAGGGGAGAACTAACAACAAGGCTGCTCCCTGTCACCGCTCCCGGGATCCCCGTCTGGAGCAGCGGTGGTGTCACTAATATCACCACAACTGTGGGTGGCGTCACGGACAATAATCAATTCCCCACAATCAAAATCCCACCCTTTTCACTCACGGGCGAGGAACGCCGCTCGAGTCCCTGGGATCCGGCCCACCGCTTGAGCCACCATCGAGCAGCAGCAGCCGGACCCGAGCAGTGGGAGAGCGCAGCGTCCCCTCCTCCGCCCGCGACATATATATATCACAGGAAGGGCTGTGGGCAAATATATCACAGGAAGGGCTGGGAGCATATACCTCCCAGAAGGGGCTTGGATCATATACATCACAGGAGGGGCTGGAAACGCATTAATCACAGGAGGGGCATGTGATATATGTGCCCCCAGTATCTCCTGTGATGTAGGTGTCTCCTGTGATGTATATACAGCAGTCACAGCATCTCCTTTGGAATGTGTATATACAGCAGTTCTAGCGTCTCCTATGTGGTGTATATACAGCAGTTCCAGCGTCTCCTATGTGATGTATATGCCAACAGCCCCTTCCGTCATGTATGTGTCTCCTGTGAAATATTCACCAGTCCCTGCGTGTGTTATGTGATGTATATGGTTTACCAATCTCATTATCACAAAGAGTTGACTGCGCTCCAGACTGAGACAAATCTGGAAAAGCAGTTGTGGAACAGCATAAGTATCGCCAAACATCACAGCCGTACCAAACAGAAGCAGCTCTAACCACCACAATAGGGGTGAGTTTATTAATTGTTTGACCAAATATAGTCGGTTCATTTTCACATTGATAATTTTGTGCGGCACCCGAAGGTTGGCAGAAATTTCCAAATGGTCCCTGGCAGAAAAAAAGGTTCCCCACCCCTGCACTAAAGGGTAAGCCCGATCCCCCCTGTGGTCCAGTGGGTCCAATAATCCCGCTCGCTGCCCCTACACCGGCCGCGAGCGTTAAACTTATTTTCTTAGCATTTTATATATATATATATATATATAGTTGTAGAAGAGAATTTGAATGTAGTTTGACTCTTTGCACGAATTATGTTCTAATACTGATGAAGGATTCGACGGGGTTTGTGATGAAAAGGTGACAAAATGTGTTGCAAATTGCATTTTCTACAAAGTTTTGCAACTTTTTGGCCTTTTGAGCCATCACCAATACATTATGAAAAGTGAACGGAAGATGGCTTATCATTAAGTGATAAAGTTATAATAATTTATGTTAGAAAACTGCATTCTGCGGGCTTTACACGCTACAATATATCTAACGAGATGTCGGCGGGGTCACGTCGTAAGTGACGCACATCCGGCATCGTTAATGATATCGTAGCGTGTGACAGCTATGAACAAACAGAAATGCTCACCTTCTCGTTCATCGTTGACACGTCGCTCATTTTCTAAAAATCGAACGTCCGGTTGTTCAATGTTCCCGAGGCAGCACACGCCGCTCCGTGTGACACCCCAGGAACGATGAACTGCAGCTTACCTGCGGCCGCCGGCAATGCTGAAGGAAGGAGGTGGGCGGGATGTTACGTCCCGCTCATCTCCGCCCCTCCGCTTCTATTGGACGGCCGCTGTGTGACGTCGCTGTGACACCGAATGTCCCTCCCCCTTCAGGAAGTGGACGTTCGCCACCCACAGTGAGGTTGTTTGGAAGGTAAGTACGTGTGACGGGGGGTTACAGCATTGTGCGCAACGTGAAAGAAATTGCCCGTGCCGCACAAACGATGGGGGCGGGTGTGATCGCAAATGCGATGGCACGAGAAATTGTAATGTGTAAAGCAGCCTTTATTGTCATGATTCTCTGTGCAAAGCATCTCACAGATTTGGAGATACGCTGCGGTGCTTACAGATCTGGCAGTGTGTCTATTCCTTTGTGCAGAGCATCTTTCTCTTGGATTAGTTTAGTTGGAAAACTATTATTGGATACAGCACGTTCCGCTTACAGTAAGGCCCCTTTCACACGTCAGTATTTTGTATCAGTGTTCCATCAATATTTTGATGCCAAAACCAGGAGTGGAACAGAGAAGAGAAGAGCTATAAATGAAAGACTGACAACCATTTGGTGTTTTGGAGACACTCCTGGTTTTGGCAAATACTGATGAAACACTGATGCAAAATTCTAACATGTGAAAGAGGCCTAAAGTGATCAGCAGAACAAGGAGGCCATAGCATGCGGCTCTTGTCCCACAGCTGTAGTGACACAACAACACAGGGCCATACAGTGGTGTAACTTGATGCTTGTGGGCCCCAACTCAAAACCTCTAACAAGGCCCCAAACTATCTTGGGTCATTGTCACGCTAAGTACGGGGAAGTACCAAGTGAGCGGCGAAAGGTAAGGGAAGGTGACCCCTGCATCTAGGGAAGAGGAAGATGGTGACCCCTGACCAAACCTACTGCTGGTCCCTATGGTCCTTCACCACCCTAGATAGTTTCCGCACCTATTCCCTGAGCCGGATACCTGACCATAGGTATCCCTAGTGATGGACCCTAAATAGGTAATGGGTGGGATGAACGCTTCATCAATCCCACTAAAAGGCTAAAGGAAAACACAAGGAAGACACATAAGGGAAAAAGCATGAACTACTTATCCACAGATGAGTCAGGCAGGAGTTTAGCGAAGGCTCAGCAATGATACCACAGAGGAGTACAAGCCATCTGCTTGCAACCAGAGCTAGAATGAACAGAATAATATAATCAGCACAAGTGCAGGGAAGAAGGGATATTTAAGCACCAAGAAAACTGGGTGGAAGCTCAGCTCCTGCTGGGTCTAAAAAAGGGAGAGATGAAAATCCAGCAGGAGTATTACTCAGAATACTAACAGCAGGAACAATAGAAAGCCATGGAGAATTTTGCCCAGCCAAACGCTGTGACCTTCTATTGCCAGAAACAAATGACTCACTCATGACACACCCGTTTTGGGTCCACTAAGCCTTTGCTAGTTATCCCTTGCTTCCATACTTTGCTTACCTGTATAGGCTGAGCTGCCGTACCATACGCAGCCTCACATGTATGGGCGTGTCAGTACTGCCATGATTGGGATGCTTCAGTGTGTGAAATCCAATCTGATATACATCGATGGCCCACCTGTCATTGACGTACTATATACTCCACTATGTACAAAAAAATATATAAAATATTAATTTGCCATTTTGTTTTTCATCAGTGAATTTCTTATAATGAAGCCATTTTCCAATTTGGTCGCCGCATCTGCCACTGCCACCGCTGCTACATAGGACTCCTCCTCTTTCCCGAGCATCTAGATTAAGGCGCACTTCTCACATACCATCTTTCTGCCTCCTCATCCCTGGCTGATATTGAAAAGTTGCAAAATTGAGGCACTCCTCACAACACTCTTGATGGTTGTCCACTTGTGACCCATGGTACTGTCATTCATTTTTCACGCAAAATCTTGATCCCTCTGTTTTTGGTGCACTTTTTGCAGAATATCAAAAATTAATCAAAATTTTTCAAAATTTACCTTGCTTGCATTTACATTGTGAGTGCTGGGGTTCCTTTATATAGTGTTTCATTTTTACCCTGACAGCACCTACTTATAGTGGCTGAGCCAGGCTTATCCTTAACATTTTTTTTCCATGGAACCATTGATTTAAAGAGCCAAGTTTAATCTATGGATCGGATTCAAAACACACTTGTTTCTGTTTTTCACAGTAATGTGAACAGCCCCATAGTTTAAAATTGGTACAGGTACAATCAGTGAAAAATGTAGAACTCATAGGTGAAAAATTATAGTGCAACTATACAGTCATGGCCAAAAGTTTTCAGAATGCTACAAATATTAATTTTTACAAAGTCTACTGCTTAAGTTTTTCTCATGGCAATTTGCATATACTCCAGAATGTCATAAAGAGTGATCAGCTTAACAGCAATTACTTGCAAAGTCAATATTGGCTAAGAAAATTAACTTTAACCCCCAAAACACATTTCAACATCATTGCATTCCTGCCTTAAAAGGAGCAGCTAACATTGTTTAAGTGATTGTTCCATTAACACAGGTGTGGGTGTTGATGAGGACAGGGCTGGCGGTCAATCAGCTATGATTAAGTAAGAATGACACCGTTGGACAATTTAAAAGGAGGCTGGTGCTTGGTATCATTGTTTCTTTTCAGTTAACCATGGTTATCTCTAAAGAAACCCGTGCAGCCATCATTGCTCTGCACAAAAATGGCCTAACAGGGAAGAGTATCGCAGCTGCAAAGATTGCACCTCAGTCAACAATCTATCGCATCATCAAGAACTTCAAGGAGAGAGCTTCCATTGTTGCCAAAAAGGCTCCAGGGCGCCCAAGAAGGACCAGCAAACGCCAGGACCGTATCTTAAAACTGTTACAGCTGCGGGATCGGACTACCAGCAGTGGCGAGCTAGCTCAGCAATGGCAACAGGCTGGTGTGAGTGCTTCTGCACGCACTGTGAGGTGGAGACTGCTTGAGCAAGGCCTGGTTTCAAGGAGGGCAGCAAAGAAGCCACTTCTCTTCAGAAAAAACATCAGGGACCTACTGATATTCTGCAAAAGGTACAGGGAGTGGACTGCTGAGGACTGGGGTAAAGTCATTTTCTCAGATGAATCCCCTTTTCGATTGTTTGGGACATCTGGAAAACAGCTTATTAGGAGAAGAAGAGGTGAGCGCTACCACCAGTCTTGTCTCATGCCAACTGTTAAGCATCCTGAAACGATTCATGTGTGGGGTTGCTTCTCAGCCAAGGGAATCGGCTCACTCACAGTCTTGCCTAAAAACACAGCCATGAATAAAGAATGGTACCAGAATGTCCTCCAAGAGCAACTTCTCCCAACTGTCCAAGAGCAGTTTGGCGCCCAACAATGCCTTTTCCAGCATGATGGAGCACCTTGCCATAAAGCAAAAGTGATCACTAAATGGCTCATGGAACAAAACATAGAGATTTTGGGTCCATGGCCTGGAAACTCCCCAGATCTTAATCCCATTAATAACTTGTGGGAAATCATCAAGAGACGGGTGGACAAACAAAAACCAACAAATTCTGGCAAAATACAAGCATTGCTTATGCAAGAATGGACAGCTATCAGTCAGGATTTGATCCAGAAGTTGATTGAGAGCATGCCAGGGAGAATTGCAGAGATCCTGAAGAAGAAGGGTCAACACTGCAAATATTGACTTGCTGCATTAACTCATTCTAACTGTCAATATAACCTTTTGGTTCTCATAATATGATTGCAATTATATTTCTGTATGTGATGTAAACATCAGACAAACACAATTAAAAACCAGAGGGCAACAGATCATGTGAAAATATAATTTTGGTTTCATTCTCAAAACTTTTGGCCATGACTGTAGAGCAGCATATATCACCAAATGTATACAGTCATAGCCAAAAGTGTTGGAACCCTTGAAATTGTTCCAGAAAGTATTTATCCCAGAAAATTATTTCAATGACATTTGTTTTATTATATGCATGTTTATTTTCTTTGTGTTTAATGGAACAACACAAAAAAACTGAGAAAAAAAGGCAAATTGGACATAATTTCACACAAAACCACCAAAATGGTCCAAACAAATTGTGGGCAGCTTTCAAAAAATCTGGGTGAACAACTTTGTTTCAAGCATGTGATGATCTTTCAACTGTATGAGGACTTGAGAACCAAAATTGTTGAAAAATAGCATCAATCTCAAGGTTACAAGTCCATCTCCAGAGATCTTGATGTTTCTTTGTCTATAGAGCACAACATAATCAAGCAATTTACAACCCATGGCATTCCAGCTAATCTTGCTGGATGTGGACAGCAGATAAAAATTAATTAAAGTTTGCAATGCAGGATAGTTCAGATGGTGGATAAGCAGCCCCAATCAAGTTCCAAACAAAATTAACGCTGTCCTGCAGACTCAGCACAAGCTATCTGTCTACATTTGAATGAAAAGAAACACTGTAGCAGGAGACCAAGGAGGACCCCACTGCTGACACAGAGACATAAAAATGGTACGTAAGACAAAATCCTTCTGGGAAGCCATCTTGTTGACAGATGAGACCAAGATAGAGCTTTTTTCTGAAGCACTTCATTCTACTGTTTATCGAAAACAGAATGAGGCCTCAAAAGGAAAAAAACACCGAACCTACAGTCAGATATGGTGGAGGCTCAAAGATGTTTTGGCGTTGTTTTGCTGCTTTTGGCACTGGGTGCCTTGACTGTGTGCATCTGTAGATTACCAAAGGATTTTGGGTGGCAATGTAGTACCCAGTGTCTGAAAACTGGGTTTGCATCCTAGTTTATGGGGCTTTAGGCAGGACAACGACCCCAAACACACTTCAAAAATTCCCCAGAAATGGATAGAAATAAAGCGCTCGAGAGTGGCAGCAATAAGTCCGAATCTAAATCCAATTAAACACCTGTGGAGAGATCTTATAATTGCTGTTTGGAGAAGACGCCTTCAAATATGAGAGACCTGGAGCAGTTAACAAAAGAAGAGTCCAAAATTCTATTTGAGAGGAGTAAGAAGCTTGTTGATGGTTATAGGAAGCGAATGATTGCAGTTATTTATTCCAAAGGGCGTGCAACCAAATATTAAGTTGTAGATGCCAACAGTTTTGTCCGGGCCATTTTTGGATTTTTTGGTGAAATTATGTCCAATTTGCCTTTTTTCTCAGTTTTTTTGTGTTGTTCCAATACACACAAAGGAAATGGACATATATATAACAAAAAAGGTATTATTATTATTTATTATTATAGCGCCATTTATTCCATGGCGCTTTACAAGTGAAAGAGGGTATACGTACAACAATCATTAACAGTACAAAACAGAATGTTATAGGAGGAGAGAGGACCCTGCCCGCGAGGGCTCACACTCTACAGGGAATGGGTATAATTGCAATCATTTTATAGGAGATATATCTAACTTTTTGGAACAATTTAAAGAGTGCCAACACGTTCGGCCATTACTGCGTAAACTAGAATTGTACTCAATTGTGCTCTTCATTCTTTGCAGGGTTTTTTTCTCACATTACTGATATTCTAAAGCCCATTGATATGCATTGGAAAAACTATGTGTGGCTATCAGGACATATTTTGGATGTACCATGGAATGTGTTGTAGGCCCACAGATAATTTTGCATTGATATAAAGCGTATACATAGACTGGCATTTTTTAATTCTCCCTGGGCACATACTTCAGCAGCATGGAGCCTAGTTATATTGTCGGAGCTTTGTCTTTCCTCCATATGAATATACTGTACTGCAGGACTATGTCACACGATACTTTTGGCAGTCGCAGTGCGCACAGCGTCTGAGAGTGGGGTTACTGTGTTTCAGAGAGGGCAAGTGTTAAAGCACTGAATTGTTAAACGTAAAGATGGACAGAAGGTGCTTTCCCAGAGGACATATCACCCCCATGATTAAGATTTGGAGTCAGTTTACAGTTCAAATGCTTCAGGCAATAAAGGGTTTTAGCCTAAGTAGATGGCTGCTCCATGCCGGTGACTGCTGGGACTAGGACTTATATTTACAACTTTCCAAACCGAGAAAATAAGATCTGGTGGAGATATAGACTCATAACCACTAGCATTGGGCATTGTGGGCTCTTTGGTCATGTTCACCTGAAATTTCTGCTACCCCAATGGATGTACATTGTTGGCTTCTCTACCGTGAACATGGATTTTCAATAACCCAAACCAGATGTATGACCGTCTCTACAACCAATGTCCATTTCAGCGACCGGCGGTAATAGCCGCGTATTTCAATGCAGATGTATTTTTTTATTTGCCGCAATTAAAATGTTTTAATGAGACAAGCAGAAAATCAGCCATTAATTATTTATTTCAAACACTTCTAGGCTCCTTTGAGCGGCCTCTATTTAGGAATACTTTAGCGAGGAGCCTGCAGTTTTATTCTTCAGCCTGTATTATACATAGGAGTGAAGAAGTCATTTATAAATAATTACACAATGTTTTGTGTCTCTTGGTTTGTATAATATATCAAAGCGATTAGTACAGCCATTGTCCCATTGTAAACGCCTTTTTTTCTTCTCCCCATCCTTTCAGTCTCACTTGCAATGTCCTCTTTCCTAACCCTTTTCTAAAAACCCTTTGTCTTCTTCATTCTTCCCCTGTGTTGCAGTCCTTACCCTTTATTTTTATTCAAACATTCACAGCAGGCAGAGAGAAAGCTACTTCTGTCCAGGCCTACGGTATAACATAACTTATCCCTACAGACCGGAGCAGAGGAGCGTGGCCTAATCCGTAACTACTGCGCCCAACGTACATGGAAGACAATGGGCTCCAAAGAAGATTTAATCAGAGACAATTCATTTAATGCTTGGTGGAAGATACACCAGAAATAAGGCTTACGTTGTATAATATAATAAACTGGACTTCAAATATGAAATAATCAGTGAAATAAAACAAGAAGGACATTTTCATCTTTTTTTTTTTTCTGTTTGCTAAACTGATTCATTGTGGTTAGGTTGAGCATTGGATCGTATAGCGTTGTACATGACAAAGGGATTCTCTACTGGCCACTACTTTTACACTGATGGCCAATCCTTATTGGTACTTTGCACGTTGCGACATTGCAGGTGCGATGTCGGTGGGGTCAGATTGAAAGTGACGCACATCCGGCGTCGCTGTCGACATCGCAGTATGTGAATCCTTTTACATACGATTAACGAGCGCAAAAGCATCGTTATCGTATGATCGGTGTAGGGTCCGACATTTCCATAATTTTGGTACGATGTTGTTCCTCGTTCCAGCAGGCAGGACACATCGCTGTGTGTGAAGTCGCAGGAGCGAGGAACATCTCCTTACCTGCGTCCCGCCTGCAATGAGGAAGGACTGAGGTGGGCGGGATGTTTACGTCCCGCTCATCTCCGCCCCTCCGCTTCTATTGGCCGCATGCCATGTGATGTCTCTGTCTCGACGCACGACCTGCCCCCTTAGGAAGGAAGCGGGTTGCCGGCCAGAGCGATGTCGCAGGGCAGGTAAGTGCATGTGAAGCTGCCATAGCGATAATGTTCACTACGGCAGCAATCACAAGATATCGCTGCTGCGTCGGGGACGGGGACTATCGCAAAGTGTGCAAAGTACCCCTTAGGATAGGTCCTCAATGTATGATCAGCCAGGGTCCAACACCCGGCACCCCCGCACTTATAATAATAATAATTTTATTCATTTATATAGCGCTATTAATTCCACAGCACTTTACATACATTGTCAATACTGTCCCCATTGGGGCTCACAATCTAGAGTCCCTATCTGTATGTCTTTGGAGTGTGGGAAGAAACCGTAGTACCTGGAGGAAACCCAAGCAAACACGGAGAGAACATACAAACTCCTTGCAGATAGTGTCCTTGGTGGGATTTGAACCGAGGACCCTAGCACTGCAAGATAACAGTGTGAACCACTGAACCACCATGTCAGCATTGTTTAGAAGACTTCAGATGTTCTTGGTGTCGGTGGTGGCAACAGGTGGCCGGAAATGCTCATTTCCGGAGCTGCCCCATCTTCTGATAGCAGCCGTGCCCAGGTACTACACATTATTATTATTATCATTATTTATTATTATAGCGCCATTTATTCCATAGCGTTTTACAAGTGAAAAAGTGAAAAGGGTATACATAATAGAGACTAGTACAATAATCATGAACATTCCAGCTCCTATTGAATTCATTTGATGGCAGACGTGCAGTACCCGGACGTGGATGCTATCAGTTGATGAGGCAGCTCCGGAACTTAGCATTTCTGGCTTTCTGCTGCCGCCGCAAGCAACAAGAAGAGCTGGTCGATTGGGGCGTTGGCCAGCCGATCAGACATTGATGACTTATCTTAAGTAGAGATGAGTGAACACAAGGTTTCGAGGTTCGTACCAAACACAGACTTTTC
The DNA here is from genome assembly GCF_048569485.1 of Anomaloglossus baeobatrachus. Lineage (NCBI taxonomy): Eukaryota > Metazoa > Chordata > Amphibia > Anura > Aromobatidae > Anomaloglossus > Anomaloglossus baeobatrachus. The sequence goes on along the minus strand of NC_134356.1, from coordinate 87,932,329 downwards.
CCAAAAAACAAGATCAAGTCTATGCAAACCACTTGCGAGAGCATCATTGTGATCAGGTACGCTCGGAGCTCAGCCCAGTGCGAGCCACTCGCACTGGCGGTAACAACAGCAAGATTGGATGTAGTATGCATTAAACATAAAAAAATGGAAAAACCCTGCCTGGAAGTTATATGTTTATGGCTAGCTGCATGTGAGCAGAGACCTGAACTGCCCAATAAGTGACTTCTATTGGGGTTTAGATCAAGTCTGGATCCCAAACCGAACTTTATCAAAAGTTCAGCTGATCTCGCCAAACCAAACTTCCACAGGTCCACTAATCTCTAATCCTAAGGATAGGCCATGAATGTAAAAGTAGTGGACAACCTCTTTAATGTTTATGACTGGAGGGGGAGGGGAAGTCAGAGCTGCTTTTGTTTATTCTATCCTAAGGATAAGCCATCAATGTAAAAGTAGTGGACAACCTCTTTAATGTTTGCGTCATGCAATGTTTAAGTTCTTAAGGCTAGGGCTGCGCAGCAACTTTGACTGCCACACCTGTCGTACAACTAAGGTGCCTTGCCACATCTCACATTGCAATACAAGTGAAAGTGGTCGCATTGTCACCCCGAGGATACTGTGCAATTGCATAAATAAAAGAAAGTCCCAGCTCAACTGTGGCACAGACCGGCATGCATGGATCAGCACTCTGAATGGTGCAAGCAATTGTGGAGACAAAAGGAGGGAGGATCCAGCTTCCATAGTAAAATTTTCAATCTTTATTCCATAAAATCAAATGTTTCATCAAAGCATAATGTCATAATGAGGGGGGTCAGGGAGCCCAGAGATCGGCAACGCGTTTTGAACACTAACTGCGTTCTTTGTCAAGCCAGTTTGTATGCTATAATCCCGTCACAATCACATACACAAGTATATGACTAAAGCATCTCTAGGCAAATTGCTGCATATTATATTTATTTTTAAAGGTGGTCTGTTGTACCACTGATCTAGAGAGAGGATGAGCCAAGAGCAAAGTTAAGGAAAGACCCATCTGCTTTGCTCTTTATGGAAATCTGCAACACAACCATTGCAGTGTTGACCCTTTCCCAGCTGATCTATGCTTCCTGGACCATATTGTCTTTTAAATATCTGTTGGGAAATTGCTGTGACCATTGATCGACAAAATGGCCATTTTCAGCCATTTTCGATGTGCTGAGGATATGAATAAGAAATACGATCAGTTGGGACTGGGTTATGGGTTCAGAACAAAAAGCCTGGCTTGACAAAGAACGCAGGCAGCGTTCGAAATGCGTAGCCTTACGCCGCATATGGGCTCCCTATTCTTGTCATCGCATTAATTTTTACGTCCTTTAATAAATTTGCATCAGTTTTACAACTACTCCAGAAGCTGGATTTTTCTTTCTTCTACTGAAGTTGTATTCTACATGTTTACTGGGTCCGGTCCTTCCAGGGCTGGAAATTGCTCTTGCATGGAACTTCTGCCTTGCCAAGGTGTTCGAACTGCGGATCAGTGACTGAGACCAGGGTTGAGGAGGTGAGCTGATACTCATATTCATGTGTTATGGGTTCCTCCAGGTATGTGATATTGATGACCTCTTTCAGATAAGTCATCAATATCACATCGATTGGTGTCTGACTCCCACCGATCAATTGTTATTAGCTCCTATTCTCTTAAATAAGAGCTAATTTGCAGTATCGGGGAGCCGTCATTGCTTAATGGACGAACCGGTATTGGTCAGCCCTGTTCAGTGTTTACATCTGGCCTCCGTCAAAGTTAATAAGAGCTTATCAGTGTAGTGTTGGGTGTGAGAACCACTACTGACCTATCCTAAAGATGGATCATTTACATCATCTACCCAGAAAACCCCTTTAAGGATTAGGAGGCCATATTTACAGATATTGATAGACAGAATTATATTACTGTAAATACAGTTGACACTTTGAAACTTTTAGTTGTTCTATACAGTAGTTGATGGTGTGTTTAGTGGTTCCTCTGGTAACATCAGTTGATTGCAGGATCTCCAAGGAGTAGCACCTCCTGTAATCAGCCTATCTGTGGGGTCTTACTGTCTGAATAGGAATTGTCCATTGTGGAAAAACTCTTTAAATATGGTAATTGTCTATTAGGATGACCTAAAGTAACAAAAAGTCCTACCCCAAACCAAAAACTAATGAGAAGATGCACATCTGGTGTATCAATTATGCAACAGGAACTTTAAGAAAGGAAACTGTGTGTTTTTGGCTGAGGGAAGTCACTGTAGCTTAGGGTGCTATGTCTAATTGTCCTGCCTGGCAGGATCACTCCACATTATTACCCCTATAAAACAATAAAAATAACATTTTGACAAGATTGTGCAGCTCTGTCTATGGGGATATTAGGAGAGTAATCAGCTCTCATTATGCACCGGAGTGACACCAGATACTGTACTGTCTGGCCCCACAGATGACATAGAACGTGATATGGTTCTGCGTATAAGAGGATTCTGCTGGAAAGCCCTGTTATGGGATTAAAAGTTCACGAGATGGGATCAGATAGATTCCCAGCTCCCCATACAGGCACGTGAGAAAATGTCCCAATATCCAGAGTCGGAACACAGCTAATCCATGTTATCCAAAGGCAAAACCCATGGCACTTTTTTTTGTGTTGAGTGAGGGGGGAATAAATACTAGGCCCCTCTTCTTCTTCTGCACGGAGAGGCTTAGCAGACGTTTTCATACGATTTTAATGTGATTAACATAATTAAGTTTACTCCATAAAATACACCTGCAGGTCAACTATAAGAGACATTTCCATCAATAAAGGGGACTGTGAATCAAATCAGGAAAATGAAATGTATAATCTAAATATATTATTACATTTCAAGAGACTATAGACTAAGTATAAGGAACTCATGAGCGCATAATTCATTATATACTATCTTTTTGAAGGTTTAATAGAACTGTGTTTTAATACATGCATTAACCAATCAGAACTCAGTTTATATTTCTGAAATAGCGCTGAAAAGATAAAAGCTAAGCTCTGATTGGTTGCTATGAGAAACAGGGAGAGTCTTATGCAGGCGTCACATGAGGCAATCTATTGTGCGATAGATCGTCGGGGTCACGGTTTTCGTGACGCACATCCGGCTTTGTTGGCGACGTCGTTCCATGTGACACCTACGAGCGATCGCAAATCGGTGAGAAATCGGGTATCGTGTACTCCTCGTTTATTTTTAAAAAATTGTTTATTTTACTTTGCGCAGGTTGTTCATCGTACCCGGGGTAGCACACATTGCACTGTGTGACACCCCGGGAACGATGTACACAGCTTACCTGCGTCCCGCAGCACCCGCCGGCTATGCGGAAGGAAGGAGGTGGGTGGGATGTTTACGTCCCGCTCATCTCCGCCCCTCCGCTTCTATTGGGCGGCCGCTGTGTGACGTCGCTGTGATGCTGAACGTCCCACCCCCTTCAGAAAGTGGATGTTCGCCGCCCACAGCGACGTCGCTCTGCACGTTAGTACGTGTGACAAGAGTTAAACGGTCCCTGTACGGTCAGACACAGCCATTACACAGTACATAGCAGGGACACATATATAAGATTATCTCAGCACAGGAACACTTTTTTTAAACACATCCAATTGTGGAAATAATTATCATTCCAAAATCTATTGATTTTAAATAAACTTTAAAATTAACTGTGTTCATGGTAAAGCCCCCTTTAAAAATATTGTCTTCTTTTATATTTGCTATATTTGCCTAAGGGACCTTTTTTGCATCACTAAATTCCAGGCCCTGGATGTGACTGCAATCTTTGCCCTCCCCCCCACTTGCTAGCTTGGGTTTAAACACTGACACAACAATGGTCTGAATTTGTAGCCAATAACTTACAACTGGGGTCTTTTTCTTGCAAGTTGATTCCTTAATTTTTGAAGGCTTCACTGAGTTGGAGCTTGTTCCTACTACGAGCTACTGTTGTAAGTCAGTTTGTGAAATGTATTCGCTCCTAAATAATCCAAGCTCAAATGTGACTGGTATTGTGGAAAAAAAAGTAGTGTTTAGGAATCACTGCAACTCAGTCATGAAATGCAATTGCTGAAACTGAGCCACATTTTGCAAAATGGTTGCCAACGCTCTGCTGAATCAGTAACTTCAGAGCTCTAAACGTCCGCTAGCTTTAACATCAGTACAAAAACTGTGCAACTGGTAGTGTGTGCATGGGTTTTTCCAATCAGCGGCACACAAGCCTTACATCCCCAAGCACAATAGCAAGCGTCAAGATGGAGTGATGTAAAGCCGCCGCCAAATGACTGTAGAGGAGTGGAAACAAGTCCTGTAGACTTAAGACTCACACCTCTCTAGCTGGCCAATCAGCGGCACACAAGTCTTACATCACCAAGCACAATAGCAAGCGTCAGAGGGAGTGGTGTAAACCACCATCAAATGACTGTAGAGGAGTGGAAACAAGTTCTGTAGACTTACGTCTCACGCCTCTCTACCTGGCAGTCTGATGGGTCAGTCTGGGTTTGTAGAATGCCACAATAACGTCACCTGCCTGGCTGAATTGTGCCAACTGTAAAGTTTTAAGAGAAAAGAAATTGCAATGAGGTTATGTTTCAGGGGTTGGCATAAGCCTCTTAGTTTTAGTTAAGGGAAAGGTTAGAGGCTTGGTCACTTTCTCTGCTTTCCTCACACACATCAGCCATCAGCCTCCAAGAATAGAAAAGCTGTTGTGAGGTGTTTTATAACTGGATGATAGTGACGTCTGGTCACATGTTCCACCATCAGCAGCTGTTCTATGGACTAAAGAGCTGGTTAGCTTATGAGTAGAGATGAGCGAACCTGAGGATCAGTTTTCAAACCGTACACTAAATTTAAAAATCAAAGTTTGAGCTTGAAGTTCTAAAGCTTTACGTGCGAACAAAACTCAAGCAAGCAAATCTGTGCTCAGGTACACTTGGTGTTCAGCGCTATGTGACCCACTTTCAGTGTTTGAACGGCGCACACTGGGGGTAACAACAACATGATCACATGTAGTGTGCACCAAACAAAAAAAAGTGTTTGAAAAAGTCCAGCCACCCTTCGGCATGCCGGAATTAATCTGCTTAGGTCTGGATGTATGTGGGCGGAGACTCAAACTGCCAATCAGTGACTTGATCCGGGGTTTGGGTAAAGCTTGAGCCTATGGAGCTAGGCTGGTTTGATGCTGGTGAACTGAACCTCGACGGAACCGCTCATCTCTACTTATAAGGAAAGCTGCACTAACACTAACAGAGATCCTGGCCAACCCCTTTAAAACACCCCTCCAGCATTATTTTTCTTAAGAGCTGGAGTTAATAGAGTGGTCATCTGTTCAGGATCCTCTTCTCTTGACGAAAGTTGACTAGAGTACATATAAAAAAGCATCTCTCACTCTAGAGTCTTGAAGAGCATTGGTGCAAAGGTGCCAATGGAAGAGTCCATGCCTTCCTGCATGCACAGTCCGGGAGGACATCCTTTAGTGAGGTACTGTGCATGTGCCACCCTGCAAGATTTTAGTGCAACAAATATATGTTGGGAAAGAAAGTAAACACCAAAGAGGGGAAGATAAGGAAGTGTTGAGCCCGGTTTAGGAATGCCCATGGGCCACTTTGATGCTTCATTGCATCAAAAAAGTAATTTTTCTCTGCAATTCTAAATCTATAAGGAGGGAGAAAAGTCTATATTAGGCCTCCTTCACACGTCCATGATTCCAGTACAAATGATGTCCGTTTTCATACGTACGATTAAAATCAATGGGTCTGCGCACACATCCGTGATTTCTCACGGCCGTGTGGTGCACACGTGTTTCCGTGTTTTCCTCACGGAGACTGTTTTTGACCAGCAGCACTGATATTTAGGATCAATAGAAATGAATGGGTCCGTGAAAATCACGGATGGCACACAGTGTATCATTGGTTTGTCATCCGTTTTTTTGTGGTTTTAGCACTTCCTATGTGAGGCCTCCAACACACATCTATTAAAAACACGCACGTGCCGCGAGACACGTATTTTCCCTGCGTGTTGCGTGTGGTAAGTACGTGTCTCGGGTACGTGCGATAGCACACGGAGAACCGGTAATTTGCATACTCACGTGGTCCGCGCTGCTGTCCAGGGTTCTGATCTTTGGCTCCAGCCCCACCCACTCCCTGCTGATGCTGCTTCCGGCTGAGCGGAGGGGCGGAGATCAGCACCCGTGACAGCACGCCCACCTCCTTTACACGCTGTTAATGAGCGGCGGCCAGCAGGAACATTTTGCAGCGGAAAAATCTGTGGGACTGGTGGAGGTGAGTATGTGTTTTTTTTATTTTTAAATTAATGACACATGTTCTCCGGCGCGTGTCACACGGAACCGCATACACACTACATTCGTGTGGTACGGGTGTGGGCCGTGTGACACCCGTGCTGCCGGAGAATACGTGGACATGTCAGCGTGAGAAAATCACGGATGCACATAAGTACAGAACGGACACACGTTCTGTTCCAAAATACTTACGTGTGTCCAAACAATAATGAAAACATAGGTCCACGTGTCTCCGTGCCGCCGGTACGTGAAAAAACTGCCAAACACGTACCGTCCTAGGCCTGAAGTGTTGGAGTTTGGTAAAGAATGTGTATGTATGTGTGCTGATTGGGCAGGAAAGAATGGGCCCCCACATGGGGACACAGGTTTTTAAACACTAATTCCTAATTTGACACATTTTCATCATAAAGACCCTTAATTACAACATCATCCATTTTTTTCTGCCATTGATCACACGGACATAAAAAATGGACCCACAGATGACACACACGGATGGTCACACGGATGTACAAAACGGACCGTGAAAAACGTTTTTATCATGGATGTGTGAAGGGGGCCCTTACAATGTTAGTCTACTATCTGGTACTAATAGATAGAAATCTCTGGACGGACTCTCTTTAAATGAGTCTTTCAAAGAAATAGATGTATTGATTATAGACAATGACGTGATTTTACTTCTACAATACCGGGAGCTATAAGACCATTCTATCTAAACACTCATAAAGCTATGGACAAGCAGATTCATTTATGACCTGTGACTGCTGTCACATTCCTAGCGCAGAGAGACAAAACGTTTGATGGTCCTCTTTATACCTCTTAGAGACAACGAGGACCCCTCCGGTGCTGAAGGATTGGTCAGAATATCAGCACTTCTTTATAGGGAGCGTTCAGCAATCTGTCAAGACTGGGTTCACGTTTTCATGCAAACAACAAACTCGCCCTTACATTTGTGCTTGGGTGAATGCACATTACTTGCATTTTTTTTCTCTCTAAAGAAAAGTCTCTCCGAACTGGGCTGGGATCTATGCACATTTGCATAGCAGGTGTTTGATTCTTGTTCGTTCCTACTTAAAGAACTTTTAATATGGGATAAATTACCAGGAATTAGGCACAGCCTTTGTGACAATAAATGGAAGCAGGGCTCGCTGCTGCCTTTTTTTATTTAAGGATTGAGCATTGTGGGTTGAAAAAAAAAAATAATAATATAGGCCTACGCTGGCAAATGAAAAAAGAAGAAGAGGCAAGTTTGCCTAATTTGATTTTAAATTCCAGTTTTGAATGTGGTAAACCAATAATCCCAGGGCTGGTAATACGATTACTGGGCAAGCATCTTTGAGTCAGTAAGTCTGCTATGAGTTTAAAATGTTAATCCTTAGCATAATCTCGTAGCCCCTTTAATGTGGAATCACGCAAAACTTAACAGCGTTTTTTTTCTCCCCTCCGTCTTCTGTTATTCCATATTACCGACGTTAAAGAAGAAAAACATTGCGCTCGACCATTACTTGTAAATGGTAATTAATTCTTTACTTCATTGCCTCAATTGTGCGACAATAAAGCTTTCCACTCTAGTACTAGTCCTCTTAGGAAAACACAGTTCAGCCGCGGAAACCAGTCTCTTTGTGCCGTAGCTGTGCAGGCATTAGCGGCTCCACTTCTCGGTGCTATTATCCTTCCCAAGGCTCTGAGCAAATTAGTCTTTAAAGACAGAAGGACTTGTGATCTCCATCTATATCTTTGAATTGTGCATGATGTCTATTCAAATGATGCTAAGCTTATGCTTTCATTCCCGTCACCCTCAGTATTTGTCAGTATGAAGCTCAAGAGGCCATAGATGTTGTGATTGATCAACTGATAAGAGGAGGTCAGAGCAACAATTGGTATATCTATACTGGCGAAATGACTGGATGGGCTTCAGAATGTAAATATGGATGTCCATGATGAGAAAAAAGGTTTCATTGTTTATCCATAATTGGGCTATATTTGTCCATAGGCTGTCGAGTATTAGGCCGGAGTCACACTAGCTCGAGTCTCACATCGCATCACCCGGCATGGCCTGCCGGTCACCTGACGAGAGTGGGTCAGCTGCATGTATTCCTATACAGCTGAGACACTTCTGTCCGGAGAGTGGCAGACCGTGGTGGGTGATGTGATGAAAGACTCGCGCGAGTCATGTGTAAGTCCCTCACAAGTGTGACTCCGGACTTACAACTCATCCCTACTATCAAACACAGCCCATGTCAAAAAGTAGAAACATTATTGGAAATAGTATTCCTTTTTCTAATTTTAGCCACTCCTTTTAAAACATTGTTTTTGTCATCAACTATCCCAGATTGTTTCTGTAATTATAATACACAGCTTTATATATATATATATATATATATATATATATATATATATATATATATATATTTATTTATTTATATATATACAGTAAGGTTCAGAAATATTTGGAGAGTGACCATATCTTTATTATTTGCGCTCTTCATACCACTTTTTTTTTTATCTAAATCCTCTGTGGCCAGGCCAAATTTTTCAAATCTGACCAGTGTCGCTTTATGTGGCAATTAGTTATGAGCCAGCATGTTTGCCACTGCTCGATGCTCAATGGCGTATCAGGGTATTCAGGCATGTTCGTTAATCAACTGTAATGGGTGCTCAAGCGAATGCTTAAGTCCTCGTTCCTATCACAAGGAGTTTTACTCAAAACTCGCCGAGTGTCATGGCAGCATCAGACGCTGTTCAGACTTCAGATTCTGATACTCCACACTAAGGTTTCTTTGGTGTTTCTGAGTTACAGAGACAGGCTTGGGAATCGACCAGCTGTGTGCTCATTAGTGGTCAGGCTAGCAAGTTATATATATATATATATATATATAAATATATATATATATAAAATTATATAACTAATATATATAATTATCTTTGGGATCACTTGTTGTTGGAAACCTATCACATTTATTCCCGCCTTTTCAAGATGGTGGAATTAGTTTTCCCATACTGACTAAAGCTTTGCTGTGTGGGTCTGTGTGCTGTTGTGTACCAGTCTTGCTGGTGATTATATTGCTCTGTACTTGGAATTGTTGTTGAATCCTTTTGTTATTCCTCCCTGGTCCTATTGTCAGACTTAGGGGTGCTTCACACACAGCGAGATCGCTACTGAGATCGCTGCTGAGTCACGTTTTTTGTGACCTCATTAGCGATCTCGCTGTGTGTGACACTGAGCAGCGATCTGGCCCCTGCTGTGAGATCGCTGCTCGTTACAGACAGCCCTGGTTCGTTTTTTTATTGTTGCTCTCCCGCTGATAAGCACACATCGCTGTGTGTGACAGCAAGAGAGCAACAATCCTGAATGTGCAGGGAGCAGGAGCCGGCGTCTGACAGCCTGCGGTAAGCTGTAACCAAGGTAAACATCGGGTAACCAAGGTGGTTACCCGATATTTACCTTCGTTACCAGCCTCCGCAGCTTTCACGCTGCCAGTCCCGGCTCCTGCTCCCTGCACACAGAGCTAAGTGGTGTGCGCTGGTAACTAATGTAAACATCGGGTAACCATACCCGATGTTTACCTTAGTTACCAGTGTCCGCAGCTTCCAGACGCCGGCTCCGTGCAAGCGCAGCATTGCTTGCACGTCGCTGCTGGCTGGAGGCTGGTCACTGGTCGCTGGTGAGATCTGCCTGTTTGACAGCTCACCAGCGACCATGTAGCGATGCAGCAGCGATCCTGACCAGGTCAGATCGCTGGTCGGATCGCTGCTGCATCGCTAAAGTGTGAAGGCACCCTTACTTCTTATTGCCTTATACCTTTATGTTTGTGTGCTGTGAGATAAGGCTTTGGATTTCCTCTGTTTGTCTACTCTGTTGGTTTTATAACACTCTTGTCCCAGCCCTCCTCCAGGCTAGGAAATGAGGGGGTATAAGATCAGGGCTGGTCAGGCGCAGGGTGAGGTTGGCAGCTCAGATAACCTTACCTTCAGAGGTAACTTTGAGATAAGGGAGTCCTAGGGCCCCACCCCCAGTGTGAGGGCCAGTCTAGGAGCCCCGGTATCCTGGTCTCCCTATTCATCATGACAGTCCCGCATGTTTTGCGGCTGTTAGACAGCCATTAAACAAGCAGGGTTTATCTGCCATACAATGTAATGCCATAGCCATGTTGGATACTAGTATTACTGTGATTGGCTGGCCATATTGCATCATCGGGTCTTATATATGAGACCTGGGGGTGTGGTGCTCAGCATATTGTCCTCTGGAAGCAGTTCAGGGAGAGTTGATGAAGGCGGGAGAGCTTAGATAAGAGTGCGTTTGTACATTTGAACACTTTAGTTCATATGGTACCAAAGTGAGTTTTTAGAATTGTTTTTCATAAAATAATAAAAAAAATGGCATGAGGTCCCCCTTTTTTTAATAACTAGCTAAGGTAAAGCAGATGGTAGTGGGCTGGTATTATCAGGCTAGGAGGCCAATGATTATTTGACCCTTCTCAGCCTAAAAATAGCAGCCTGCAGCTATCTCAGAATTAGCACATCCATTAGTTGCACCAATTCTGGCGCTTTGCCCCAGCTCTTCCCTATTTTCCTGGTGCGGTGGCAACCAGGGAAATGGTTAATGAGGTTGATGTCAGCTGTGAATTGTCAGCTGACATCAAGCCCAGGGGTTAGTAATGGAGGGACATCTATCAAACACCCTTGTTACTAGCTTAGTGAGTGTAAAATGAAAAAAAAAAAACACACAGGAAAAAAAAAGTTTATTTGAATAAAGACTCCCCCACACTATGCTTTGTCACCCATTTATTATGTAAAAAATCCATGAAGCTCCGATATCATCCATATTGATCTGGTCCTTCAAATCGGTACTCCAACCTATGGCAGCCTGTTCAGAGAACGAGGCTCTATATGTCACTCCCGGTCAGCATCAGACCCGGAATTTCTCATGTGTGGGGACATCACTGAGTTACTGATGTCATCGCAAGTGAGAAATTCAAGATTCAGTAAAGGTCCCGTCACACACAGAGATAAATCTTTGTCAGATCTGTGGTTGCAGTGAAATCCTGGACATATTGTTCCATTTGTACACAGCCACAAACCTGCCACTGATTGTCCACAATTTCACTGCAACTACAGATCTGCCGCAGATTTTTCTCTGTGTGTGACAGGGCCTTTACGAGCACTAATGCTAGTGCTCACTCATCACTAGTGGAATGCTTTAACAAATTTGAGTGATTTTGAGACTGTTTTTTTGTGACACATTATTCTTTATGTTAATGGAGAATTTAGGGTGATATATTTTGCGTTTATTTATAAAAATATCAGAAATTTCTAAACATTTTAACATTTTTTGCACTTTTCAAACTTTGGTTATTTAATCCACATAATCACACCACACAAAAAAGTTAATAAATCACATTTACCTAATTTCTGCTTTACATCAGCATCATCTGTAAAATGTTCTTTTATGTTTTAAGGATGTTAGTTTTAAAATTGTGCAGCAATTTCTCATTTTTTGAAGGAAATTTAGAAAACATATTTTTTTTAGAGACCTATTCAGTTGTGAAGCAACGTTGGTGTCCTATGCATTGGAAAATCCCTCAAAGTGATACCATTATACCAATAGCCCCCCTTTAACATACACACTGCTAGAAAATATTCAAGAAAAATGCTCGGGTTCCCCATTGACTTGCATTAGGTTTGTTATTCGTGCTGAATACTGGAATTGTACTAGGTATTCGGTACGAATAACCCAAACCCAAATATTTAGTATTCACTCATCAGTAATTTATTAACCCTTCCGGTGCTTGTCAGGAATAAATGCAAATTGGCATGAAAGGAAAGAAAATTATTTTTACCACCTAACTGTTGCTAACTTCTGAACAGGTCACTATAGCTGTCAGACTCTAGGGCCGTTATTTGACCCTAAATTACCATGGTAACCATCAGGACCACCCAATCATGATGTAGAGAGGGTTAAAAAAGGAGACCCCACACTCTGTTAACTATCTAGATGCCATATTCACTAATGACAGCAGCATCTAATTGGTTAAACTGCCATAGTGGGTGCCAACACCAATGCAGGAGGGTGTCAGCTATAGTGCACAATGACAGCTGCTGCATTTTCAGCCATCGGGGAATGCTATTCACTTATATCTCAAGTCAGTAAAAAAACGTATTGGTCGTCACTAAGAAGTTAAAAGGAAACCTCTGAGATGTAATTGAAGTGTAGACTGTCAGATTTTATTACCAGAGTTGAGCAAAAATACCCTGTGAAATGTTTCGAAATTGCAACCATTGTTCTACAAACCCTCCTCATTTTAGGGGCTCAAAAGTAATTGGACAAATTTAGGCTATGTGCACACTAGGCGTTTTTTTCACGCTGCGTTTTTTGTACGTTTTGTCCGCAAAAAAACGCACCCATGGTAAAAACACGATAAAAACGCGATCTGCGTTTTTGGCTGCGTTTCTGTGTACTGCATTTTTTCCCACGAACAATGCCTAGAAAGATTGTTGAAGATAAAAAAAAAATGTCATTTCCTGCCTCTCCCTTGTCATTCATTCCCCATTTGTGAGGCATACGCTGGGAATGCTGGGTGAGATCTCCTCTTCCTGTTTCGTTGCTGCGTTCTAGTCATAGAAATGCAGCAATTTCCGTTTATCATTGCATTTTTCAACATCTCATTGAATTCAATGAGTGAAAAATGCTGTGAAAAACGCAGAAATAATTGACATGCTGCGTTTTTGTGGACACCACAAAAATGCAGCTACAAAAAAACGCTGTGTGCGGACAGCACTTCTGAAAACCCATAGACATTGCTGAGGAAGCAATGTCACAGCGTTTTCAGCACAAAAACGCGGTAAAACTGCCGCAAAAAAATTCAACAAAAACGTCTAGTGTGCACATAGCCTTACTGTAAATAGAATGTTGACTTTGAATGCTTTGTAAAGAATCCTTTGCAGGCAATGACTGCCTGAAGTCTGAAAGCCATAGACGTCACCTAACGCTTGTTTCCTCCTTTGTGATCCTTTGCTGATTGCAGCTGATTTCAGTTGTTGCTTGTTTGTGGGTCTTTCTGCCTTAAATTTTGTCTTAATAATGTGATATGCAGCTCAATGGGGTTGAGATTTGGTGATTGACTAGGCATTGCAGAATATTCCACTTATTTGCCTTAGGCGGGCTTTGCACACTGCGACATCGCAGGTGCGATGTCGGTGGGGTCAAATTGAAAATGACGCACTTCCGGCATCGCATGCGACATCGTAGTGTGTAAAGTCTCGATGATACGATTAACGAGCGCAAAAGCGTCGTAATCGTATCATCGGTGCAGCGTCGGCGTAATTCATAATTACGCTGACGCGACAGTCCGATGTTGTTCCTCGCTCCTGCGGCAGCACACATCGCTGTGTGTGAAGCCGCAGGAGCGAGGAACATCTCCTACCGGCGTCACTGCGGCTTCCGTAGGATATGCGGAAGGAAGGAGGTGGGCAGGATGTTTACATCCTGCTCATCTCCGCCCCTCCGCTCCGATTGGCCGCCTGCCGTGTGACGTCACAGTGACGCCGCACGACCCGCCCCCTTAACAAGGAGGCGGGTCGCCGGCCACAGGGACGTCGCACGGCAGGTGAGTGTGTGTGTGAAGCTGGCGTAGCGATAATTTTCGCTACGCCAGCTATCACCACATATCGCTGCTGCGACGGGGGCGGGGACTATCGCACTCGGCATCGCGGCATCGGCCTGCGATGTCGCAGTGTGCAAAGTGCCCCTTAGGAAACCCCTGGGTTGCTGTCACAGTAGGTTTTGGGTCATTGTCCATCTGTACTGTGAAGTGTCGACCAATCAACTTTGCTGCATTTTGTTGAATCTGAGCAGAAAGTCTCAAACTGTGCACTCAAAATTCATCCAGCTGCTTCTGTTTTCAGTTACATCATCAGTAAACCCTAGTGACCCAGTGTCATTGGAAGCCATGCATGCCTAGCCATCACACTGCCTCCATCATGCGTTTAGAGGATGTGAAGTACTTTGCATCATGAGCCGTTCAAAGCCTTTTCCACAATTTCCTGTTCCCATCTGTCACGCTCCCCGGGTCCCCTGCCCTGCTCCCCGGCTCACCTGCCACGCTCCCCGGCGTCCCTGCTTCTTCCTCACCGCTCCCTGCCCTGGCTTCTGGCACCCGGGCCGCGCGCATGCGCATTAGGGCGCGCGCGCGGTCATTGACCCTTTCTTAAAGGGCCAGCGTCCACTGACAGGAAATTAAGCACACAGGTACAGGGTATAAAGGGGATTAGTGTCCAAGTGGGCGGGGCCTGTTCTTCGTGTTTCCCAAGCTAGGAGTCAGGTCTCCTTGTGTTCCTGTGAGATACTCACCTCTCTCTCTTCTAGAGCCGTTCCTGCCTCGCCATCCGGTCCTGCCGAATCCCGAACCCCGAACGCTGACTATCTGCCATCCTGTCAGTCCGTACCACCTCTGATCCCTGCGGTGACCCGTCCTCTCGCTCCATCGGTTCCGGACTCCGCCTGACGACATCTCGGCCTCCGAACCTGAGCTCCGTCACCCGGACTACCATCTCTGACTCCGTGGTCCCAGGGACTTCACCGTTCTGCTCTTGTACGCGGACTGTCCTGCTACCCGTAGTGCTCCGGCTGCCGGAACCCTTGCCTTCATCAAGGAGTTCGGTCCAGTGGATCCACCTCCTGGGTCTGCCCGTCCACCTGGCCCTAACACCATCATAGGATATCATCCTATCTCTCTGATAGATTTCTTCTTTTTTCAGCCTCATAGTTTGTTTTTCTTCCATTGAGAATTCCTTTGATCATATATTGTGGGTTCACAGCAACAGCCTCCAAATGCAAATGCCATAATTGGAATCAGCTCCAGACCTTTCACCTGTTTAACTGATTTTAGATTAAAGAGGTAATAGCCCATGCAGTCCAATAAAAAGCTTTTTAAGTAATTGTCCAATTACTTTTGGTCCCATGAAAAAGAGGCAGCTACGAGCTGTAATTCCTAACCATGTATTCCAATTAAGATGTTAATTCCCTAAAATTAAAGCTGAGAGTCTGCACTTTACGCCCACATTGATTACATAATGGTATTTTGAACGTTTTTTGATAATCGGCTAATATGCCAAAATTTATGTCGTTGTGCAAATATTTCTGTAACTGTGTATATACTGTATCTACATATGGTTTTATAATGAACATTTTCAGATTTTCTAATCAACTTATAGAGGAGTCAGAATCCTTTCTTCAGGTTAGTAACTAGGGGTCAAAGCGGCAAGAAGATACAAAAATGTCTGATGACGATGTCTGTAAAGCTTCATGGCATCAATGGTGCTATATAAAGGAGTAAAATAAATAAATAAATAAAAATAAAATAAAAATGATTTGTTGCTCAGTAGAACCCAAAAAATCTGCACATTACATTATAACCTCCCATTTATGCAGCTCTTGAAATTGAACACTTTCTGGTTGGTTCCTAAATATGCCCTTTAGGCAGCTAATGTCAGGACACACTTTAGCAAAAAAAAGAAATTGTTCTCCGATTTACAGTTAGGTCCAGAAATATTTGGACAGTGACAAGTTTTGTTATTTTAGCTGTTTACAAAAACATGTTCAGAAATACAATTATATATATAATATGGGTTGAAAGTGCACACTCCCAGCTGCAATATGAGAGTTTTCACATCCAAATCGGAGAAAGGGTTTAGGAATCATAGCTCTGTAATGCATAGCCTCCTCTTTTTCAAGGGACCAAAAGTAATTGGACAATGGAATCTAAGGGCTGCAATTAACTCTGATGGCGTCTCCCTCGTTAACCTGTAATCAATGAAGTAGTTAAAAGGCCTGGGGTTGAT
Organism: Anomaloglossus baeobatrachus; assembly: GCF_048569485.1. Classification (NCBI taxonomy): domain Eukaryota; kingdom Metazoa; phylum Chordata; class Amphibia; order Anura; family Aromobatidae; genus Anomaloglossus; species Anomaloglossus baeobatrachus. The sequence goes on along the minus strand of NC_134356.1, from coordinate 87,916,195 downwards.
TACAGGTGTGTGGTTTTGCATTTGGAAGCTGTTGCTGTGACCAGACAACATGCGGTCTAAGGAACTCTCAACTCTCTTTGGTGAAGAAGAACCCGTTCACAACATCAACTGAAGTCCAGAACACTCTCAGTGAAGTAGGTGTATCTGTCTCTAAGTCAACAGTAAAGAGAAGACTCCATGAAAGTAAATACAAAGGGTTCACATCTAGATGCAAACCATTCATCAATTCCAAAAATAGACAGGCCAGAGTTAAATTTGCTGAAAAACACCTCATGAAGCCAGCTCAGTTCTGGAAAAGTATTCTATGGACAGATGAGACCAAGATCAACCTGTACCAGAATGATGGGAAGAAAAAAGTTTGGAGAAGAAAGGGAACGGCACATGATCCAAGGCACACCACATCCTCTGTAAAACATGGTGGAGGCAACGTGATGGCATGGCTTTCAATGGCACTGGGTCACTTGTGTTTATTGATGACATAACAGCAGACAAGAGTAGCCGGATGAATTCTGAAGTGTCCCGGGATATACCTTCAGCCCAGATTCAGCCAAATGCCGCAAAGTTGATCGGACGGCGCTTCATAGTACAGATGGACAATGACCCCAAGCATACAGCCAAAGCTACCCAGGAGTTCATGAGTGCAAAAAAGTGGAACATTCTGCAATGGCCAAGTCAATCACCAGATCTTAACCCAATTGAGCATGCATTTCACTTGCTCAAATCCAGACTTAAGACGGAAAGACCCACAAACAAGCAAGACCTGAAGGCTGCGGCTGTAAAGGCCTGGAAAAGCATTAAGAAGGAGGAAACCCAGCGTTTGGTGATGTCCATGGGTTCCAGACTTAAGGCAGTGATTGCCTCCAAAGGATTCGCAACAAAATATTGAAAATAAAAATATTTTGTTTGGGTTTGGTTTATTTGTCCAATTACTTTTGACCTCCTAAAATGTGGAGTGTTTGTAAAGAAATGTGTACAATTCCTACAATTTCTATCAGATATTTTTGTTCAAACCTTCAAATTAAACGTTACAATCTGCACTTGAATTCTGTTGTAGAGGTTTCATTTCAAATCCAATGTGGTGGCATGCAGAGCCCAACTCGCGAAAATTGTGTCACTGTCCAAATATTTCTGGACCTAACTGTATGTTTGGCCATGTAGGTCATTGAAAGCTGAATAAACTGATACATTGATATCTGCTATCTGATGTATTATTCAAGAGAAATCCACATTTTTCTTAATATGTTATTGTGCTGTTAAGATCGATGGTCTAGTTATTTCTAAGAATCTGCCCCCATAGCTTATTTTAAATTAAAAGGGGAGTTACCAGTATAAGACATGTAATGACTGACAGTTTGCTCTCCTTATCTACATGTCTCAATTTTGAAATGCCCCATTTTATTTAAAAGAAGTTCTGGAGGCAGAGAGATAGATCAAAGATCTTAACAGCTCATTTACATATAAAAAAATGTGGATTTCTCTGGAATAAGACATCAAATAGCAGTTATAAAGCTATCATTTTATTTAGCTTTCTGTGACCTACATGGCCATATAGACGGCTTAGGTGGTTTAATCCTGATGATAGATTCAGTTTAAGTGACTGTAAGGACATACCTTATATATGTACTACTAGATTTTTCTGTCTTTTACTTGCATAGGTACAGGTACAGTAATAGATACAGTATATTATTCAACGTCATGTTTTTTTTAATTCAAATTAGGAGTTATCTAAAAATGTTTAAAATTTTAAACAAAACAAACTATGCAAAAATTAATACTAGAAAAAAACTAAAGAAAACTATTTTTAGAAATATCTAATACATTTAATCCCTTCACTGACTTTGACGTACATGTATGTCAAAGGTAATATCCCTGTCTTTGATGCAAGCTCGCATACTGATTTAATCAGCCATCATATGCCTCTAATAGCCGCTGGTGGAGCGATGCTCCACCAACCACTGTTAACCTGTTACATACTGCTGTCAATTTCTGACAGCGGCATTTAACATGTGTGGCGCCCTGGACTAGCAAGGTAGCCACAGACAAAACACACACACACCCCCACCCCCCAGACAGTTACATTAGTCAGACACAAAACCCTTGTTGCCTCCCTCCAGGGTCTGATGTCCACACCAGGTGGGGCGGAGCCAGGCGGTTGGCCCCACCCACCGAGGAGTTCACAGGCCTAGAGGCGGGAAAAGCAGTGAGTTAGAGTTTGGAGGAGTTGAGTTGAGGAGGTGACAGAGAGAGGTCACGTACTGCAGGTGTCTGGGTCAGAGCCCAGGCACTGACAGCAAGGTTGGCAGACGGTGGTGGCCGTCTGCAGGAGTTGGTGGACCTCCGCAGAGCCGTAAGGACCGGGGCTGGGCGGTGGCCCACCGGTACCGGATCGGGGAACGGAGTGAAGCTAAGCACACCGGCAGGGCCATCGGACCCCGACCAGGCTTGGAGCCGCCGTCAATAGTCAAATCCGATTGTGACAGGAACCCCCGAGGTTCCCTAACAACCAAGTCCCGATTGAAGGCAACCGCTCACACCGTGAGGATACACAGCCACCGCCAATGGCTAGAAATCCAAGGGCCAGCGCCTGCGGGCAAAATGGGCTCCTCCGGTATCTATACACCGGGGAGCGGACTACCGTTGGGAAGCCATTGGAGTCAACTCAGTACACAAAGGTGCAGGGAGAGACAGCCACCATCACCTGTCCGGGGAGAGACACTGCAGCCGGCTGCGGGACCCGTCCATCCAGCCGTTTGGTTTACCGGAGACTTTGTGCATCTATTGCTGAGTGAGTACACCAGTGCCATCCGGCACCGCGCCGCGTTGTCCCTGCAACCCTGCACCTCATCGACCCTGCCTCCCCGTCACCCCACCGGGCCCCGGGACCACCAACCGCTACCCACGGAAGGGGAAAACAACATCCCAGTTGCTCCTTACCATTGCTCCCGGGATCCCCGTCACCAACAGCGGTGGTGCCAATCTTCACCACAACCCGTGGGTGGCGTCACGGACTAAATCCCCAAAACAAACCAACCACCCCTTTTCACTCACGGGCGAGGAGCGCCGCTCGAGTCCCCGGATCCGGCCCACCGCTCGAGCCACCGAGCAGCAGCAGCAGCGCTGGACCCGAGCGTTAGCGAGCGCAGTGCCCCGCCGCCCGTGACACATGCGCTAGCTGGGAGTGTGTCATTTCACATGGTCATTGACATGCCCATGATGTGGTGGTGTTATAACAGCTGGAGGTCTGCTGAAGATGACCTTAGTTAGAGAAGGCCAGCCTCAGTCAACTGTTTCTATGGTTACTGAAGTACATTTGTAAGTTATTGATAATTTTTATTGACAAATACATCAAGATTATGCAAAGACTCAATATTTACAGTGTTATTGATCCTTACTTTTCAAGACTTCTGCAATGTGCCCTGACATGATGGATAATAGATTCTGGTGTATATCCTGACTGATAACAACCAGTTCTTGCCTAATCAGTGCTTGGAGTTTATCCCAATTTCTCTGTTCTTGTTCGTCCAGCTTCTTTTTGATGATTGACTTCAGGTTTTCAATAGGATTGAGATCTTGGGAATTTTAAAGCCATGGGCCCAAAATGTCAATGCTTTATTTTCCGAGCTACTTAGTTATCACTTTTACCTTTTGACATGGTCTCTATCCGGCTAGAAAAAGCAATGATCATCACCAAATTGTTCCACAATCATTAGGAGAAGTTGTACTTGAATGATGTTTAGAGCTCATTCTTTAGACCGAGTAGTATTCTTTTGGAAAATTCTGACTGTTTGGGACATCTGGAGGAAAATAAAAGGTGATCACAACCATGAGCCCTGTGTCATGCCAACAGTAAAGCATCCTGAGACCATTCATGTGTGTAGTTTCTTTTTATCCAGAGGAATTGGGCCACTCACAATTTTAAACATTGCCATTAATATAAAAAAATGATCCTAGAACAACTTGGTTGGTTAACAAAGCTTTTTCAGCATGATGGAGACCATGTCACAAGGTAAAAGTAATGACTAAGTTGCTCAGTGAGCAAAACATTGATATATTGGGTCAAAGACAAGGATATTCCACCAATCTCAATTCCATTGAGAATCTGTGGTCAATACTCAAAAGACCGGTGAAGAAAGAAAAACACAGAAATTGGAATAAACTCCAAGCACTGCTGAGGCAAAAATGTGCCTCTCCTTGGCCCTCCTCATATCCGTTCTGCTGACTTGGGTCCTCTGATCCGCTTTTCTAGATGATATCTTCTTCCTTTCATATTTCTCAATTCCGGGTCTTCTGCTTACTAGGCCTCACATCGTTAGATAGCAGGCTATGCATGTCACATGATGTAGTGATGCCTACGACCTGGAAGACACAGTCAGATGGAATATATAAAATAGGAGATTGAAGAGCTGATTGAAAGATTGCTGATGAAGGGACAAGTAAGGGGAGAAATAGTATACAATTTTTTAACCCTTTTATACTTACCAATTAAACAATACCATCAGGGAGGTGTGTGAATGGCTTTAAATTTATTCTGCTGCAGAACATGGATGCCAAATATACAGCCAATGTCATTAAGAGCTATCTTCAGCCTAAAGAAGAATAAGGAGTCCTCGGAGTGGTCCTAGTCTATCTGGGAATACATGAAGATACAGAAGGACTTGCATGAGTATACAATGAGAAAAGATCTGTGGTTAGTCCTCCATGAGGTTTGCAACAACCTCCTTGCAAATTTTCTTCAAAAACTGCCTGCAAGTGTACCTAGGTTTGATACTCTGTTGTTTTTTTAAGGCAAAGGATGGACACACCAAATATTGATGACCTAGAGTTTTGTTTTGATCAGTCCCTTTCCAGTATATTGATTGATCAAGATGAATTAGTAACAATTCAATTTCAATTTCTGAGGACATTCTTACCTTGTGACTTTGTGTATATATATATATATATATATATATATATATATATATATAGTACCGATCAAAAGTTTGGACACACCTTCTCATCTCTAGAACAACTGTTAAGAGGAGACTTTGTGCAGCAGGCATTCATGCTAAAATAGCTGCTAAGAAACCACTGCTAAGGACAGGCAACAAGCATAAGAGACTTGTTTGGGCTAAAGAACACAGGGAATAGACATTATACCAGTGGAAATCTGTGTTTTGGTCTGAGGAGTCCAAACTTGAGATCTTTGGATCCAACCACCGTGTCTTAGTAGAAAAGGTGAACAGATGAACTCTACATGCCTGGTTTCCACCGTGAAGCATGGAGGAGGAGGTGTGATGGTGTAGGGATGCTTTGCTGGTGACACTGTTGGGGATTTATTCAAAATTGAAGGCATACTGAACCAGCATGCCTACCACAGCATCTTGCAGCGGCGTGCTATTCCATCCGGTTTGCGTTTAGTTGGACCATCATTTATTTTTCAACAGAACAATGACCCCAAACACACATCCAGGCTGTGTAAGGGCTATTTGACCAAGAAGGAGAGTGATGGGGTGCTACGCCAGATGACCTGGTCTCCACAGTCACCAGACCTGAACCCAATCGAGATGGTTTGGGGTGAGCTGGACCACAGAGTGAAGGCAAAAGGGCCAAAGTAGTGCTAAGCATCTCTGGGAACTCCTTCAAGACTGTTGGAAAACCATTTCCGGTGACTACCTCTTGAAGCTCATCAAGAGAATGCCAAGAGTGTGCAAAGTAGTATTGAAAGCAAAAGGTGGCTACTTTGAAGAACCTAGAATATAAGACATATTATCAGTTGTTTCACACTTTTTTAAGTATTTCATTCCACATGTTTTCATTCACAGTTTTTATGCCTTCAGTGTGAATCTACAATTTTCAGAGTCCTATAATAAAATAAAGAAAACTGTTTGAATGAGGTGTGTCTAAACCTTTGGTCTGTACTGTATATATATATATATATATATATATATATATCAGCAAAACAATTAAGTATTTCCATAGTATCTTTAGTTGGAAGAGAGACTTTTAACACTGAGTTGTTCAAACCAAATAACAATTTCTTCTTAGTGATTCCTAAGAGAGCCATATGGTTTAGACAGCAATAACTTGCGGTACGTAAACAATAGGGAAATTGAGAAGTAGAGGTCAGAGTCTGAGGGAGCCGGACTGCAAACCTCCTATTCAGCCTAATAAAGCTGTTGTCTGGGGGTAATGATGCAAATGGTTCCAGCCTTTTTGCCTGTGATAGTCTAGGACGTGATTTGTCATACAATCTGAAACTTTGGGAGGACTTTAGACAGAACATCCCCCAAAGATGGAGATGAGCCATATGTCCACTTGTTTTGCATGTGAAGAGCTAGACAAATCTATGGAATGCATTCCTCTCCACTCTCCATCTCCATCACGAAAAAGGCCTGACAACAAGAGGTATACTTTCTGTGATTAGCTACTTAGATCTAAAGCCTTTGCACTGCTTAACCCCAATTAGCCAATCGGGAAAAGGCAGCACCACCGGCGACTTCAAATAGAGCCTCATTCATTGTGTATAGAGGAAATTTAGTGAGACTGAAAAGCAAGAAGAGAACATCTATTAAACACATATAAAGCTGCTCATTATAAGACTATACAACATGATATACTTTTCATCACTTTACATGTGTGCTATAGAAAACTTACCTTTAGTGCATACCGGGAAAAAACAGTGTCTTACTGGAGTGCTAGGACCCACTAATAGAATTGACTCTGGAGGCTACGCTACAATTACATTCAAATATTACCCTTGCATTTTATGTCCTTTAGGATTTTTTTTTTCACTGAAGTATTTTGAGGTCTTAATTTTTTTTTTATTTTTATTATTTTTTTTTATAATTTTTCATTTTGACATAGTTTATATGGCTTTTTTTCAATGTCACTAAATGGGATTTATATATTTTTTCCAATAAACATATACTTTTTTAAGTATAGTGGAATAAAAACAATAAATGCGCTAAGTCTTTCCCGAAAATTTGATTTGTAGAGAATTAATTCATTATGACTCGCTATAAAAACACCAATGCTATCATCTAGGACTTTAAAGGGTATTCCCATCTCCAAGTTCCTATCCCATTAACATCGAAAAGGAAACCATGAGGAAAAAAATGCTGAAAATTAGACAATGTTTATTTTTATAAATATTTTTCAAAGTGCAAAGTGCAAAAGGTAAACATTAGAATATACATATTACACAAGATATAATAAAAAGAGGATGGGAAATGGAGATAATACGATGGATTTAAGTATAAACCAGTAGTAAGCAAAGAACTGCAATTTTTGTGCTAATCAGTCACAATGATATGTCAATATATTTAGATAGTACATGGTCTCACAAGATTATTAAATACCCAGTGGGAAAAAAGAAAAGGGAAGTAGAAAGGGACCATAGGCATATCCAAAACAGTATAGAGGGTAAACAGAGGCTGAGAGGCACAGATAACAATTATGCAATTCAATGCTTAAAGTGACACTACCGTATTCAAGGGAAGGAGAAATGCCCGACGTACGTTTCGCGGCCTTTGATGTGAAGCCAGTCACTTCATCAAAGGGAAAGTGAAAAGTCCCATTATGTAGTAGGTGTAATAATAATAATAATAATAATAATATTAGCAAATACCTCCAAATAAAAATGTAGTATAGTTCTCCTGATATAGCCATGTCTCATACCTCATGTGCAGGGCATTGCAGCTTACGTATCTATGGTTACGACCATGCGCAACTAACTGACTGTCACTATACGAGTGGGCGTAACCATGGATACCTAAGCTAAAATGCCCTGCACATGAGGTAAGAGACATGCCTATATCAGGTGAACTATACTATATTTCTAATTGGAGGTACTTGCTAATATTATTACACCTACTACACATTAGGATAGGATCTTGGAGATGGGAATATCATTTTAATTGAACCTCTTTCAATCTCTTTAAAGCACCACTCCAGTGTTTTTCTTTACTTCCCTATTGGAGTGGTGCCCTAATGTAAGGAGGTCTGTGGAGTGTCACCTCCCCCTGAAGACACCAATTGCATTAAAATATGATGTTTTTACGTACCTATGTGTAATTTCAGTATTTCACTTTAGTAATCTTTCCAGGACACAGGCCTTGTTAGGCACAAATTACAGAGTTAATTAAGTGGAAGGAGTGTTTGGGATCAGAGGTAAGTGAGTTCTTGTTTTAGGGAGTTAGAACAGTTTTAAGCCTGGTGTGAGCAAGATAGGTGGAGCATTGGTGGAGAAGACAGATAGAACTTGTGTCAGGAAGGAAAATATGAACATCTTTTACAGAGGCGGCAGAGCAATTCAGGCAAGTGGGTGGTACCTGCGGAAAAATGGCTTTTGTTAGTGAGTCTGGTGTCGATCAATCAGGAGGGACCTAAGTAAGGAAAATAATCTGCACAGCTGAGGATACAAGAATAGGAAAGCAGTTCTAGGAGCGACCCTTAAAGGGATCACAGTAAAAAGTCCAGGCACAGAGTTCATTGTGTAACACGTGAATCCAGGAGGCCTCCTGTTTCAGAAAAATGCAGGCAATACAACTGTAACCTTACTCTTTCATTGTCTCTATTGCCATGAACTGTCAAAGGTGTGTCATGTGTGACAGACAGTCCTGTGGTGTCCGGCAATAGAAGGTCACAGCGTTTGGCTACGTAAAATGCTCCCTGACTTTCTATTAATCCTGCGGTTAGTATACAGTGTAGTAAGTATCTCCTCTGCTGGATTTTCATCCTTTTTTCTCTAGGACCCTGCAGAGCTCCTCTTCCCTTCAGTTGCTAATCATCTGTATTTCCCTTGGGTTAAAATATTCTCATTTTCCCTGGCTTTGTGCTGGTGAAATCCAGTTCCTTCACAAGCTCTGGATGTGAGCAGGTGGCTTGCACTCATCTGTAGGATTGTTGCTGCTTTTTGCTGAACTACTTCCTGAGACATCTGGAGATAAGATATCCATGTTCTTTCCCCATGTGTGTGCTCCCTGTATCTTCTTTAGTCTTTAGTGGGGTTCACAAATAGCTCATCCCACCCATTCCTTATCTAGGGCCCAGCTCTAGGGTCATTCTAGAGTGGTGAGGGACTCCACGGGCTAGTAGTAGGTTTGGTCAGGGGTCACTATCTCCCCTTTCAATTCCCTTTCACTGTTCACTTGGTACTCCCCCGTACTTAGCGTGACATGAAAAAAATGCTCTCTTCATCTCTTAAAGGAGCCCGTGTATTGTATCGCTATGTAAGGAAAAACGTGTAATATGCTTTTCCTGCTCACCAGTTTGGCCATTAGCAAAAAGAAAGCTGTTACATTTGGAGTAGTTGGTAGGATGCGAATCCCTCGCATGAAGGAAACGGGGAAGAGAACCCTTGTAGCACAGATGAAGAAGCGTCTGGAGTTGGGCAACTTGAGATGGCATCGTGTATGGACTTTAAAATAGTGAACAGTGAAATAGCACCTGAAGTTGGGCAATCCAAGATGGCAGCCAGAATCAGGAACCCTAAGATAGCAACACCTCATGAACTGAGAGCTAGAAAAACCACCGATCCTGTGAGTGGATGGCACTCAAGAGCGGGAAAAGGTACCAAGCCAACTGGAGTGTTGGCCCAATGGAGGGTGTACTCTGTAGCCAGGATCCTGTCCAAGATGGTAGGTGAGCACTAAAGAAGGGCACGATTCAAAGTAAACTGCGGTCCACCGGGTGAAGAATGGTGAGCACATGAGGTGTGTTTGAGGGTGGAGCCACCGAGAGAGAAAAAAGAGGCTCCTGTCTCGTTACTAGGATGGCCTCCGGAAGGGCAAAGCGAGAGGAAGAAGTGTGCCCAGAAGAAGAGGTTGGTACCATTTTGTTATTGAAAGTGAAAGGAGAGACATCCTGTAGACTGGCCTTCAGAGGGGTGGTAAGTGATGACAAAACTGCATAGCCGGCTACTTGGCAATCAGAGGCAGACCAGGAGAGAAGGCAGAATCATCAGGGGCAAGGGGGAGGGCTTATCCCACTGGCCAAGAAGTGGCTTTGTGACATCATCTCACCACTACCACACAGAAAATGTGTTGACCCAAACTCCCAATAGTGTTGAATCTGTCAACATGAGGTCTCCTATCACAGCTCCTCCTGCTACTTCTAGAACTTCTATTCAGATGGCCAAAAATGGCAATGCCCATGTTTTTATGGGAGGGCCTATTATTCAGCAGGAAGATTAATGCTGCTCCAGCCTCCAGGTACCTGGATCAGCAGTGGATGTGGAGGAGACCCGATCTGTGCCGCCCTGGCAAAACCAGGTCTGCATCCATGTTTTGGTGCAGATCTCACTCTCCCTTGGGGAGTTTCCCACACAAACACACACCAGCCAATCAGGCCCCACTTGCCCCCTCAGGAAAATAGGAGGGGGGAGAGAGGAGCTTGGTGAGAGCAGAGTGTATGTTCAGTCAGTCTGCAGGGGGAGAGAGGGCTGGAAGCGGCCCCTGTGTGGGGCTAGGAGAAGTGGCAGGAAGGGCCTCAGGAATAGGCCAGCCGCTTCCTGTGTACAGAGCAGACACAGACACAGACACCAGGCAGGAGAAAAACACCTGAAATACACACACGGGCATGGGACCCATCCTCACAGCAGCTGTGGGCACCGGCTACCAGCAACTTAGTTAATTCTTGGACTCGTGTCAGTTATTGCCTTATACTGTGAGTACTTCTGCACCACCCGGCCCACGAGACCCCCGCCACCGGCCGCCTCAGAAAGAGGGTACGTGTACTGCCCCGCAGGCTCGACCGGCTGCCGAGCCGCTCGGATTCGTGCTCATAGGGTGGGTGGCTCGAGGTCTTCACGGATCCGGGGTTCACGTCGCTCCTTATTGGGGGGTTGGCGCTACACGCGGGGACTTCGGTGGGGAGTTCCACGGCCGGGGCCGCGGTGGTTTGTAAGGGATTTTTAAGTTCATGACGCCACCCACGGGTTGTGATGAATGGATGGACACCACTGCTGCCGTTGACTAGGCCTCCCAGGGATGGTGTTGCGCAGGTTGGTGTTGACCCCTCCGTGGGTAGGGGAGTGATGGCCCCGGGGGCCCCAGTGTGATGGATTGGGGAGTAACGGGTGCAGTCCACGGCTTGGACCAAGTGGTGCAGGAGTACTCACAGTATAAGGCAATAACTGACACAAGTCCAAGAATTAACCGAATTGCTGGTAGCCGGTGCCCACGGCTGCTGTGAGGACGGGTCCCACACCCGTGTGTGTAATTCGGGTGTTTTTCTCCTGCCTGGTGTCTGTGTCTGTGTCTGCTTTGTACACAGGAAGCGGTGGCCTATTCCTGAGGCCCTCTTTGCCACTTCTCCTAGCCCCACACAGGGGTTGCTTCTAGCCCTCTCTCCTCCTGCAGACTGACTGAAACTACACTCTGCTCTCACCAAGCTCCTCTCTCCCCCCTCCCATTTTCCTGAGGAGGGGGTTTGTGGGGCCTGATTGGCTGGTGTGTGTTTGTGTGGGAAACTTCAAGGGAGAGTGAGATCTGCACCAAAACATGGATGCAGATGTGGCACCCCTAGGGGATTAGCCACAGTAAAACCATCATTAGTTACTCAACACAAGCACTAGAGCAGACACCGCACTACCACCTCTGGCCAGAAGGGGGAGCTCAAGAGACTCCCCTAGATATATTCTGATCTGAGGTAAAATTGACAGTTTAGTTTTTCTGTTGGAGCCGGGACGCTCAAAGGAGCAGTCACAGAGAAATTACTCTGAGGTACTTAGGAGAGACTGACAATTTCCAGGCCCAAGCCATTGGTCTGAGGAAGAGGAGACAGAGAAGAGGAACATTTTAGGAACCGGGTAGCCATTAATCTCTACCCCTGAAAAGGCGCAAATACGGACACTGGATCCGTGGCTGCATTAGTTTCACACAATACAGCAACCAGGAGAAGTGAAGGCGATTCAAGCTTCACCAGGGTCAGACACAGCAACATCCAGTGAGTTCAGCGGTACTCCCAGAGGGGGTAAGCAGAGGAAAAGGACTCAAGTTGCCTGTTGAATTAGGATCGCCTGAGACCACAGCCCGGGTCGAGCCACCCGTGACATCCCCTCAAGAAATAGACCCCCGATCCGGTGCTGGGTACCCCGGTCTCCTGGGCGTCACAAATTGGCGTCACGAACAGGATCTACCGTGCCCAGCTAAACTGGGTATTGTGTGCCATGATTTCCAGTAAAATTGGTCAAAAACTGTGCGAAAAACATCAACAATTGAGTTTATTAAAGAAAATTTATTTTCCCCATTGAAAACCATTGAAATTGACTTTTTCCCATTGAAAGACATGGGGACAAAATGGCCGCCATCCTCTGAGGTAATCATCTTATAACTGCCTGGACGCAAGACTGTTATTTGAACTGCGCCACAGCCTGAGCTCTGATTGAAAAAAAAAAAAAAAAATCCTGCTGCACCGCAGAACTATTGTGCGCCATCCCGACGGAAGCAGAGGGCCGGAAGGGTCCAGATTAACTAAGGGGGCGCAACATGTCGCAACACGGAGACGCTGATGCACCAGGTGATGCGACCGCAGCAGAAGGACAAAATATGAATAGAGCGTCTGGCAGCCCAGCGGCGCAAGGAGCAGCGCCCATTATGCCATTTCTGATGCCCTATACTCCAGGTGCCCCGTGGCTACCACACTATGAAGGTAAGCCAAATACTCTTGATAACTTTAATGAGAAGCTGCAAGCCTACTTCAACATGTACCCTGCCCTGACAGAGATTCAGCGTGTTGGTCATCTTATGGGACAATTAGCTGGCAGTGCCCTGCGGGAAGTCACAGTCTGGCCAGTAGATGCAAAAGACACTGTTGAACATGTAATAGCCGAATTGAAAGCAGCTTTTGAAATCACTGCCGGCAGTAAGGCTAAAACAACATTCTTTAATTGCAAACAGAAATCCAATGAGAGCGTGAGAGACTTTGCATTAAATCTACAGGAGGCGCTCAAAGCACTTACATTAGCAGAACCTGTTTTTACCACCGGAGCAGATAAGCTATTGAAAGATCAATTTATTGAGGGACTCTTAACCCCTTCTCACCGGGGGCATTTAAGCATGCTGGCCTTTAAGGATCCCGAACTGACATTTGCTCAATTAAAGGAAAGTGCCATTCGTCTCCAGGAGGCAGAGGCGCCCCGGGATCTGGATTTGTCTCAAACTATTGCAGAGGCACCTCAGCAGCAGGGAGTGCCAGTGACCTCAGCCATGTCAGGGGCTATTGCTAAATCTCTGGAGCCTAACACCAATGAGGCTCTCCATCAAAAGCTTGCTGCCCTGACAGACACCGTTGCTTCAATGGCTAAAATCATTCAGGAGTTGCGTGGATCCCAGACTACACCCAAGATCGAGTTGGCGACCAGCAAAGAGGACGTTCCATGGATGAGGCCCAGGAGATACTCAGCGTGGAGAGGACGACCCAGCGACCGCTACCAGCCGGATGGACAGCCCATTTTCCGTCGTTGCAAGAAGCCAGGCCACTTTGCCCGGGAATGTGCTTTAAACAAGGATCCCCTGGGAAGGCGGGCCGCTTCGCAGGAATGAACTTTCAAGGTCCAACACCCTGGCATGACAAGTACGTAGGAGGGCGTCCCGTTATCCCTATCGTGCTGGATGGTATTCCCCTCAACGCCCTGCTGGACACCGGTTCCCAGATATCATCGATTCCGCATATCCTTTATAAGAGGTACTGGGCTGATACAGACATTGATAAAGGACCATCTAACGTTGCATTGAGTATATGGGCTAGTAATGGTGAGATAGTACCGCAAGTAGGTTTTAGGGAAATGACTGTCAAAATTGGTAGAGTAGAATTACAGAAGCAAGGTATTATTGTTGTTGATGTTGACTGGCGAGATCCTGAACCAACTGTATTGATAGGAATGAATGTAATAGAAAATTGTTTTTCCGAGGTCCTTACTGTCTTACAGCAACTCGCCAAGACTGCCAGATGTGACCAGCAAAGAATTCTACAGAGAGAGATAAAAGCTTTGGTGTTAAAGCAACAGGTAGACGTTGCAGGTGGAGAAATTGGCAGTGTGAGGGTAAGTGATCCAACCCCTATTGTAATTCCGCCTAAAACCGAAATGTTGGTATGGTGCAGAGCCGCAATAGGCTTAAAAGGGCGAGATTATCAGGCTTTGGTAGAACCCATATACACTGATAGTAGGCCCACTATACTGACAGCCAGGGGAGTAGTCGAGGTACACCGGGGAAGGGTGCCAATACGTCTTTTAAACTGTGGAGAAGAAGAGGTCACTTTACCAAGGTATGCTACTATGGCGAAACTATATACCGTTGACAACAATGCCATCACAGCCATTGAGCCCTTGGATCCGTCATGCCAGGCGGATGACAATGGTTCACATGGAGAATTGGAGGATTGGTTTCAACAGTTGTACGTAGGAACAGATTTAACACCTACCCATCAAAAACAAGGGGTGTACAGGCTAGTGAGAGAATATGAACAAGTTTTCAGTAAACACCTGCTAGATTTTGGGCAGATCAAAGGGGTAGAACACACAATACCCACCGGTAACCACCCACCAATAAAAGAGAGATATAGGCCCGTACCGCCCGCTCACTACCAATGTGCAAAAGATATGCTGAGGGATATGAAACAAGCCGGGGTAATAAGAGACAGCTGTAGCCCCTGGGCGGCCCCTCTAGTGATGGTTAAAAAGAAAGACGGAACCATGAGAATGTGCGTAGACTACCGGAAGATTAATCACATTACCCATAAAGACGCGTACCCCCTACCTAGAATAGAGGAATCATTAGCAGCATTAAGATCTGCTACCTATTTTTCCACCTTAGACTTAACGAGTGGGTATTGGCAGGTCCCTGTGGTGGAGAGAGACAAGGAGAAAACAGCATTCACCACACCGATGGGTCTCTGTGAATTTAATTGTATGCCGTTCGGACTCTGCAATGCACCCGGTACCTTCCAGCGACTGATGGAGTGCTGTTTAGGACACAAGAATTTTGAAACCATCCTCCTGTACCTAGATGACGTAATAGTCTACTCCAAGACTTATGAGCAACACCTACAAGACTTGGCAGAAGTATTTGAAGCCTTGTCCAAATATGGCATGAAGATCAAGCCATCCAAATGTCACCTTCTTAAGCCAAAGGTACAGTACCTGGGACACATTGTAAGTTCAGAAGGAGTAGCACCGGATCCCGAGAAAGTAACCGTGATAAGGGATTGGCCAAGACCCACCAGCGTGAAAGAGGTGAGGCAATTCCTGGGACTGGTGGGCTACTATCGCAGATTCATAAAAGGGTTTACAAAGTTAGCAGCACCCATACAAGACATCCTGGTAGGGCAGTCAAAGAAGCCCTCAGCCCGGAATCCTCCTTTCCAGTGGAGTGACGAGAGGGAAGAGTCCTTTGAGAAGCTAAAGAAGGCACTGACAGGAGAAGAGGTTCTAGCATACCCAAATTACCATCAACCCTTCATCCTCTACACGGATGCCAGTAATGTGGGACTAGGAGCAGTACTGTCACAAAAGCAGGGAGGCAAGGAGAAAGTCATCGCCTTTGCAAGCAGAAAGCTCCAGCCTACTGAAAGAAATCCGGAAAATTACAGCTCCTTCAAGTTAGAACTATTGGCAGTAGTCTGGGCTGTAACCGAGCGTTTCAAACACTATCTGGCAGCTGCAGAATTCACCATCTATACTGATAACAACCCGTTGACCCACCTGGATACAGCAAAATTAGGTGCACTGGAACAACGATGGATAGCCCGGCTGTCTAATTACAACTTTGTGATCAAGTATAGAGCAGGCCACAAGAATGGAAATGCAGATGCCTTATCCCGGATGCCACACTTGGAAACTGTGGAAGAGGAACCGGAGGAGCTTGAAGAAATTGAACTACCGGCCTTCCATAGTCCCAAGATAGGACAGTATCAGTCAGGTGCCTATCAGAAACAACAACAAGCGACTCTTAACCCATTAGCACACCACAGATGGGCTGACACGCAAGACAGCAATCCGGCTATGAAGTTCGTAAAGGAACTGCTGACGGAACAAGGTGCATTTCCCAACCAGAATGCCCCGGAAGAGACGCATCAACTCTGGAAAGAGAGAGGCAGAATGTTCTTGTATCAAGGGAAGCTCTGCAGAAGGTACACTAATCCAAAGACACATGAATTAGTCTGGCAAATAATAGTGCCTAAACAGGATGTAAAGATGGTCCTGGAAGCTTACCACAATGGTGCCGGTCATTTCGGATGGAAGAAACTAGAAATACTCTTGAGAGAAAGATTCTACTGGGTTGGTATGAGAAGATCAATTGAAGAATGGTGCAGAAACTGTGGCCCTTGCAACCTCAGAAGGAAAGATCAACGAAACCAAAGAGCACCACTCCAGCCCATAGTCACCAAGCAACCACTTGAGCTTGTCGCCATAGACCATGTGAAGTTGACACCAAGCCGGTCTGGCTATGTCTATGCCTTAACCATCGTGGACCATTACTCACGCTTCTTAGTGGTGGTACCCGTGAAAGATCTCACAGCAAAAACAGCAGCTAAGGCGTTTCAAACATACTTTTGCAGACCCCATGGATACCCTGAGCAAGTACTTGCAGACCAAGGTACAGCCTTTGAATCAGAGATCTTCAGAGAGTTCTGCAATATGTATGGTTGCAAGAAGATCCGGACAACAGCATATCATCCTCAAACAAATGGCTTATGCGAAAAGAAGAACCATATTGTAATTGACTTATTGAAGACCTTGCCGGAGTCAGAAAGAAATCAATGGCCAGAGAAATTGCCCGACTTGGTAGACCTATATAACAATGTCCCAGTAGGCTCTACAAATTGCACCCCAGCTTACCTTATGCGTGCAAGACCCGGTAAGCTACCAATTGATCTAGAAATGGGAATTCTGAAACCGGATGCAGAAGTGCAAGATTTCAATTGGGATACCCTACGTCAACAGCAGTATCGCCAAGTACAAGAGTGTGTGGAAAGAAGTCTCCAGCAAGCTAGAGAAAGACAAGAACGAACTTATAATCAGCATGCTCTAGCAACTCCGTTAAAACCTGGTGACCAAGTACTAAAGAGAAATCGTCGCACCAATAAACTGGATAATCAGTGGGAAACCATCCCGTACACAGTTTTACCAGCAACAGTGAACAATCCTAAAATGTGCCTTATCAGCAAAAACGGAGGGCTAACATCAGTACTAGTGTCAAGAGACAATCTGAAACTATGTCCTGAAACCTTGAAAGAGCCAGAAGTTATCCAATCGGAACCTGAAGTAATCCAACCCGTACAGGTTCAACCAGTTAAGGAAGAGGAAGAAAAAATTCATACAGTCTTAGGAGACTTTCCTAAAACCTGGCCCACGTACCATGGTGCAGTGGTAGTACCAATGATGGCCTTTTACCAAGTACCAGAACTAACATCAGAGTCCATACAACCAGAAGCCCCAAGACAAACAGAATCAGAAATTGACCCTGTACCACAAGAAGTCCCAAGACAGGAAGAACAGATTCCTAGTTATAGTGATCCCGGTCACAGTGGACTTGCCAACCCCACAAACGTGGAATCATCCTTAGCAGAACCAGAAGCACCCGGTAGGTACACATCCACTCATACCATAACGCTAAGTACGCCTAGTACACTAACCTTACGTAGGTCCCAGCGTAGTACTCAAGGTCAACTACCGGCAAAATATGCAGATTATCAAATGTGAATAAGTTAAAATGTGAGTTGTGTATATGTTATGTAGTACATTTAACAGAATTTAGAAAAATTTAGTTTAGTCATTAGTAATTAGTTTGCAACGTTTAAGCCCAGTACCTACAGAGACTTTCCTGTATGAACAACTTACAAATTCTTGAACTTTTCTTCATTATTAACTATGGACCATGCCACAGGACCGGTTGTGGTAAAACTACTTGTAAATAGTTATCAGCCGGAGGCGATAGACTAAAACTCCGGAAAGACTGCTTTTTGATCTTTTTCGACTTTCTTTTCGACTTTCTTTTAGACTCTGTTGGAAAAATGGAACCGAGTTCCAAGACACTAATTGCAGTGCCTTTTCTAGCGTATAGTTAGTTATTTCAATATCTTCACGAATAGAACTGTATTAATGGACGCTGTTTGAAGTGACTTTTTACAGCACTCTATTTTTGCCCTTTGAGTGGTTTTTGTAATTTTTTATTTTTACGACTCTGTACATATTAATTGTTATATCATTTGTTTATTGTATCACAGTCCTGGAGTACTGTTTTTCACTAAGGGGGAATGTGGCACCCCTAGGGGATTAGCCACAGTAAAACCATCATTAGTTACTCAACACAAGCACTAGAGCAGACACCGCACTACCACCTCTGGCCAGAAGGGGGAGCTCAAGAGACTCCCCTAGATATATTCTGATCTGAGGTAAAATTGACAGTTTAGTTTTTCTGTTGGAGCCGGGACGCTCAAAGGAGCAGTCACAGAGAAATTGCTCTGAGGTACTTAGGAGAGACTGACAATTTCCAGGCCCAAGCCATTGGTCTGAGGAAGAGGAGACAGAGAAGAGGAACATTTTAGGAACCGGGTAGCCATTAATCTCTACCCCTGAAAAGGCGCAAATACGGACACCGGATCCGTGGCTGCATTAGTTTCACACAATACAGCAACCAGGAGAAGTGAAGGCGATTCAAGCTTCACCAGGGTCAGACACAGCAACATCCAGTGAGTTCAGCGGTACTCCCAGAGGGGGTAAGCAGAGGAAAAGGACTCAAGTTGCCTGTTGAATTATGACCCAGGAGGGACAGTTTGGGCCGGAAGCCAGTTCACAAACAGCAGCAGGGCCACACACAGACAGCGCAAAGAAGGAGGCCAAGGACCTGGCAGGGCAGAGTAACTTAGTCCTACTTATACAGACTCCGGTGACGGGACTTGTTGTTATGCAGTTTTTTGTTGAAGTAAACCGGTTAAACGTCGCCTGTGCCTCAGTCTCTCATTTGGGCAGTAGCCACCTATCCAGGATTGGGACCATCGAAGCTGAAAAAACCTATTGCTGATCAAGTAAGTGTCTGTGCCCCTAAAGTCTCCTCACAATACCATTATCTATAACCACCATTGACTTTTACCTCACCTGCCTGGGACCCACAGCCCTACCCGGAAAGGGCTTTCCACCTCAGCTGCCCCACATCATCATCCCCGGCCAGCTACTGGCAGCGGTGGCCATAAATAGCCACATTTATTCCGAGTGGCGTCACGAAAAACTCTTATAAACTTTTATTTATCCCCTGTAAATACCCCCCATTGCACTGTGCATCGCCTGAGACCACAGCCCGGGTCGAGCCACCCGTGACATCCCCTCAAGAAATAGACCCCCGATCCGGTGCTGGGTACCCCGGTCTCCTGGGCATCACACAGACCTCTGTGACACCCTGGTTTTGCCAGGGCGGCACACTCTCCCTTGGTAAAACACAGACCGTGCATGGGCTGTCCAGCTACCTGCATTTATTAAATGGAAAAAAAAAGTTAAACATTACAAACATGCATCTGCCCACATCGGGAGGTACGTTTGCTCAAACTGTAAAGTGTTAACTCTGCTGCCGACGCAGCCTCCTCCAGCCACTTCAAGCCAAGGGGCCACAACAGTAAAACAATTTGTGAATTGAGGCAGGGCTCCGGACTTACCAAGTGATACTGGTGGGAGCGGGACCTGGACGGGCTCCCCTTGTAGAGACTGCAGTGCCTAGAGACTTTGGCTTACTATCTGTGTGTCTGTTTAATCCATCTGATCCAACACCACGACTACCGCAGTAAGTAATCCAAGCCCTGCACCTTGCTTCCTAAGGCTAAGCAAGCTACCTGTTCACCAAATCCCCACTATCCGGGGTCTTCCCTACCTGCGGTGGGACTCACATCGGCAGCGACGGTACTCCCCTTTACCGCAACCCGCAGGTGGCGTCATGAACATTAATCCCCTGTAAATATCCCCTTACATTTCAAGTGGCACAAGCCCCCGGGTGCGGAGACCCTCGAGCCACAGCAAGCCCCAGATCCGAACAATTCAACTGCTGCTGGGGCGGCACAGGGATAGATGACCCGATGATCCGGCTAGGCCAGGAAACTTAAGGACTGTGCCCTTGGACATGAAGGGCTGCTGCTGAGTTGGTCTGATGGCCTTTGTTTAAACATGAACTTGGACACTTTGCTCCAGGGCCTCAACCTAGCGGGAATGGAGTCATTCTGACCCAAGCAGAAGAGAACATCATTCACCTACCACAGCAGTGACTATTGTTTTAAACATGTATTGTGGTGTGGTATTATGATTTGGTGTCTTCCAGATTGCCGCATGGTTGAAGACGACCATGATTAAAGAAAGGAGGAATTTAAGGAGGTGGACAGACTATTACATCCCCCTGAAGACACCAATTGTCTTAATATGTGATGTTTTTTACTTGTATGTAAAGTCTGTATTTCACGTGTAATCCATCCAGGCTGCAAGCCTTATTAGCCAGACATTACAGGCTTATACGAAGTACGGTCACATACATTCACACATAACCCCCAATTTTCTATAGCATACCGGGACATGGAAGATGAGTCTCTTGCCCATGACAACTACCTTGGACCAAGTTACACTTTAAACGTTACACTTGGAGCACATTACACTTTAAGTCTCCTGCCTCCTGCATTTTTCTCACCTGCTGCTGTCTCCATCTTATTTCAGCGGCACTACTGTAGGTCTCCAGTGATTGGAGACCTGCTGCAAGCTCCAGTGTTTTATGCAGCGTGCTAGAAGTCACAAATCAATATAACTCTATGAGAGCATCTCACGTAATTTCTGTCTTCTGGCCAATCAGAAGTTACTGGCACAATATGGCACTTCAGGACCCGAGCAACACCGAAAAAGGATTAAGATGGCAACAGGTGAATAGAACCTAACTGGCACATTCTAACAAAGGCACAGGAACATCAGTCGAGGAACAGGGGCACCACTTGAACCTTATTGAACATAAAGCTCCATGAATAGGCAGGGCCCAGTAGGGTCAGACTCAGGGTTTTTTAAACATATACAATTTTCTCCCCCCTAATTTTGCTTACTTTTATGTACTGGTTGTTTAACTAATTGTGTAAAAGAATATTTTTTCTGTGTGACTAGTATAGTCGTTTTAAAATATATAATTAGAAGGTATATTTTAAAGGCACTGTATATTTTCTTAGAATTAAAATGCCTAAAACATATAAAATATCTCCTAAAAGTTATAGTACTTTTCAAATGTTTAATATTGTTATTGCTTACATCTAACCATTACTGTGGTGCCAGAAAGGTATGCAGATTAATAAAGGCTGGTAACATCAAAATCTCCTATAATATCCTCATTTTAAGGACACACACAGAGTTTCAGGCACATGCGATACAATTGTATATACCATGGGCTGACCTAATGCAGTTATTCGCTATAATAATATCTGTAATCCATTCATGTATTGATAAAGATCTGGTGATGTATTCATGTACTAATGATGGTCCTGGTGATGTATTTATGTACTGATCATAGTTCTGGTAATGCATTATTGTACTGATGATGTTTCTAATACTCTCCGTAATGACAGTTGTTCTAGAAATGTGTTTATGTCTTGATGATGGTTCTGATGATGTATTAATGTTAATGAACTTGAATTGATTAATTAATGTAGATGAACTTGAATTTATTATACTTGATATATCATTATAGGTTTAGTTCGCTGTCTGTTGCACACATGGACAGAATAAACAAATGTTATAAATGGCAGCTGAAAGCGACCTGAAAAATGATCAGGTCTCTAGTTTTAACAGATCTGTCTATTTGGAAGCTCAAAGCGGTTAAAAAAAAAAATTAAAAGACTGAACATATGAACAGACTAGAAGGTGGCCCGATTCTACGCATCGGGTATTCTAGAATTTACGTATTGTGTAGTTCATGTATGATTTTTGTTATATATATAGATGTTGTTGTGTGTAGTTACCAAGTGTTTGTGTAGGGCGCTGTACATGTTCTGAGTGTCGCGGGGGGTGAGAGCGGTGTTGTATGTGTGTTGCGTGTGTTGCGGTTTGTGGAGCGCTGTGTGTCTGTAGCGTTGTGTGTGTGTGTGTGTTGTGCGGTTTGTGTGGGTGTGGTGTGTTTTGGGGGGAGGTATGTTTTGAGCAATGTGTGTGTTGTGCAGTATGTGCGTATATTTGTGTGTGCAGCGTTGCCTGTGTGTGTGGGTGTCTGTGTAGGGCGTTGTTTGTGATTCCTAGTGTGTGTGTGTTGTGCAGTGCGCGTGTGTGTGTGTGTTGGGGGGAGGTGTGCACCTCCCATCGTGCTCCATCCCCCATGCTGCGCACCCCCCATCGTGCTGCATCCCCCATGCTGCGCACTCCCAAACGTGCTCCATCCGCCATGCTGCGCACTCCCAAACGTGGTCCATCCGCCATGCTGCGCACTCCCAAACGTGCTCCATCTGCCATACTGCGCACTCCCCATCGTGCTGCATCCCCCATGCTGCGCACTCCCAAACGTGCTCCATCCGCCATGCTGCGCACTCCCCATCGTGCTCTATCCGCCATGCTGCACACTCCCAAACGTGCTCCATCCGCCATGCTGCGCACTCCCAAACGTGCTCCATCCGCCATGCTGCGCACCCCCTATCATGCTCCATCCGCCATGCTGCGCACTCCCAAACGTGCTCCACCCGCCATGCTGCGCACTCCCAAACGTGCTCCATCCGCCATGCTGCGCACTCCCAAACGTGCTCCATCCGCCATGCTGCGCACTCCCAAACGTGGTCCATCCGCCATGCTGCGCACTCCCAAACGTGCTCCATCCGCCATGCTGCGCACTCCCAAACGTGCTCCATCCGCCATACTGCGCACTCCCCATCGTGCACCATCCGGCATGCTGCGCACTCCCAAACGTGCTCCATCCGCCATGCTGCGCACGCCCAAACGTGCTCCATCCGCCATGCTGCGCACTCCCAAACGTGCTCCATCCGCCATGCTGCGCACTCCCAAACGTGCTCCATCCGCCATACTGCGCACTCCCCATCGTGCTGCATCCCCCATGCTGCGCACTCCCAAACGTGCTCCATCCGCCATGCTGCGCACTCCCCATCGTGCTCTATCCGCCATGCTGCACACTCCCAAACGTGCTCCATCCGCCATGCTGCGCACTCCCAAACGTGCTCCATCCGCCATGCTGCGCACCCCCTATCATGCTCCATCCGCCATGCTGCGCACTCCCAAACGTGCTCCACCCGCCATGCTGCGCACTCCCAAACGTGCTCCATCCGCCATGCTGCGCACTCCCAAACGTGCTCCATCCGCCATGCTGCGCACTCCCAAACGTGGTCCATCCGCCATGCTGCGCACTCCCAAACGTGCTCCATCCGCCATGCTGCGCACCCCCCATCATGCTCCATCCGCTTAGGAGTGCGCAGCATGCCGGATGGTGCACGATGGGGAGTGCGCAGTATGGCGGATGGAGCACGTTTGGGAGTGCGCAGCATGGCGGATGGAGCACGTTTGGGAGTGCGCAGCATGGCGGATGGACCACGTTTGGGAGTGCGCAGCATGGCGGATGGACCACGTTTGGGAGTGCGCAGCATGGGGGATGCAGCACGATGGGGAGTGCGCAGTATGGCGGATGGAGCACGTTTGCTCAGCCTCTCTCCTTCCAGCCTCCCTGAGCATCAGCCCCCCCCTCCCAGCCTTCCCCAAGATCAGCCTCTCTGCTCCCAGCCTCCTCCAGCACGCCGTGCTCCTCTGCCGACACTCACCCACACCCGATCGCATCCACTCACCCACACAACCGATCGCATCCACTCACCCACACAACCGATCGCATCCACTCACACACACAACCGATCGCATCCACTCACACACACAACCGATCGCATCCACTCACACACACACCCGATCGCATCCACTCACCCACACAACCGATCGCATACACTCACACACACCCGATCGCATACACTCACACACACACCCGATCGCATACACTCACACACACCCGATCGCATACACTCACACACACACCCGATCGCATACACTCACACACACCCGATCGCATACACTCACACACACCCGATCGCATACACTCACACACACAGACACTGACGATATTGCACATACGCGCTGATATTCACAACATCCGGGGATATCACATGCTTCTGGCCATGTGATCCTCCCGGCAGGTCCTGGAAGCTCACAACAGCACAGTATCGCTGCCGAGAAGCAAGCGATATCGCCGGATGTTGTGAGTATGTGGATGCGATGTGATGTGTGTATGTGAGTGAGTGTGATCTGATTTGTGTGTGTGTGTGTGTGTGTGTGTGTGCTGTTATGTTATGTATGTTCTGCAGCTGCAGGACCTTGATGTGTGGATGCGATGTGATGTGTGTGTGAGTGTGAGCCGGTGTACACTGGTAACTATGATACACATCGGGTAACCAAGGGACCTTAGTTACCCGATGTGTATAATGGTTACCAGCT
The DNA here is from genome assembly GCF_048569485.1 of Anomaloglossus baeobatrachus. Lineage (NCBI taxonomy): Eukaryota > Metazoa > Chordata > Amphibia > Anura > Aromobatidae > Anomaloglossus > Anomaloglossus baeobatrachus. Next base: position 87,891,738 of record NC_134356.1, on the reverse strand, counting down.
TTCACGGCCTCCGTGAAGATCCCAGCATCGCAAGGTTATGTCTGGCGCTGCCGGGATCCTGACGGAGCCGGTGTAGAAGCAAGCGATATCCCAGCATGTTGTGATGTGTGAGGTGTGTGTGAGAGTGAGTGTGAGAGTGAGTGTGATCTGATGTGTGTGTGTACTCACCTGGGAATCGGAGCCCCGTGTCAGTTGGGCCACAGCGAGCGTGCATTGCGTGAGGGGGGCGGGGCCTGCAGAGAGCCGGGGCGAGAGGCCAATCCGTGTGGGGGGGCGGGGGCCATGGCGAGCCCAGCGGCCAATCAGCTTTGTGTCACCGTAAGGACACAATTTCGGAGCATGACAGACAGACAGACAGACAGATAGACAGACAGACAGACAGACAGACAGAATAAGGCAATTATATATATAGATAGTCATTGCAGTGCATATGTTCATTATTTTTAAGGATGATTTAGTGCTTTTTCAGGCAGGTTATGGAGCGAAACCCCCCCTCAATGAAATGTCATGCACATATACCCTTATTTTATGTGCATAAGGCATCTTTTAGATACCGGCATAATTGTTGAAGCAAAAGACGATTCAGGAAAATACTGCAGGTGTTTTTCCTGAAGCTGTTTTTTTAGGCCGTCTATTGCACCTTTTTGAGGCTGTGCACATATAGTAGCCTTATTTGTAGGCGCATGACCACTTAAAGTGTCTGGGGAAGCATGAACGTTCCTGAGTGGACCCAAGTAACCACAATCACACTTAGTAACAATGAGTTAATGGAAAAGTAGACTCATTCTTGATTGACCATATATCCTAGTTAGTAATTGGCTTGTAGTTGGTATAAACTAATAGAAAATCAAATCATCATGGAAGGTTTGCTGCTCCAATTTGCAGAAATTGTGGTCTTAGAGGGAAAAAGTTTACTGTACTCTTAATCCATTATGCTTTCTTTACTGTTTGGGAAATAATTTGTTCAATAGCAGCCACCCACATTGTATTGATCAGTGTACATAGCCTTCATCCTTTGAGACCTCCAGAGGGGTTCTTTGTTCTAAGGACAGGGAATTGCATGCTTTCAAGGGGTAAAAAGCAAATTACATAAGTATAATGAATAACATTAACAATACCGAATGTAAAATGCATATACAAACATTGCATGCAAGTCCAACGTAGCTCAGGCCTCAACCATCCTGTTACCTGGGATGATCCAACTCTTCATAATAACATCTAAAGACACAATAAAGTCATTACTACAACAGGACATCAGGCTTCCCTCTTTAGGGCTCATTTAAGTGAGATATGGATGTAAAAACATCAATCTTTTCAGAACGAAAAACAGACAATTTTGCATATGATCCATACTCTGCACGGATTTAAAAAAAAAAATAAAAATCCAGAAATCGAATAGAATGTTAGATTTTCCAATCTATGATTGGTCATTTGTCATCCTATATAAGGAACTAATCCATATACCCATATTCAATCTGTAACTGGTTAGAATGTGTAAATATAAATATATATATATAAAAATATATATATATATATATATGTATATATTATATATACACATACACACACACACACACACACATGCTATATATATATACTGAATGTATATGAAGGATTTCTTTAGCAGAAGCTAAACCATTGTGTTCTGTGTCTATAAAACATCTTAAAAAGTTTACTTTTGAATAGTGATTATACAGAAATTTTAAGTTGCCAATGATTGAGTTACATGATGTGTTCTTGTATACATTAATTTCTACTGAACAGAAATGTAAACGCAACACTTTTGTATTTGCTCCCATTTTTCATGAGCTGAACTCAAAGTTCTAAGACTTTTTCTGTATACACAAAAGACCTTCTTTGTCTCAAATATTGTTCACAAAATTTATCTAAATCTGTGTTAGTGAGCGCTTCTCCTCCGCTGAGATAATCCATCCATCTCACAGGTGTGCCTTAAGATGCTAATTAGGCCACATGACTATTGCACAGGTGTGGCTAAGGCTGGTCACAATAAAAGGCTACTAATGCAGATACATTTTAAAGCATTGATGAAATACGGAGCCTTCAGTGACCAAGTAAGCGGCATATCAATTACAGGGAAGATTTTGGAGGATAAGAACTTTTTTATTATTATATTAAATATATATATTATATTCTGAGATTATATATATATACATATATATATATAGTTAGGTCCAGAAATATTTGGACAGTGACACAATTTTCGCGAGTTGGGCTCTGCATGCCACCACATTGGATTTGAAATGAAACCTCTAAAACAGAATTCAAGTGCAGATTGTAACGTTTAATTTGAAGGTTTGAACAAAAATATCTGATAGAAATTGTAGGAATTATACACATTTCTTTACAAACACTCCACATTTTAGGAGGTCAAAAGTAATTGGACAAATAAACCAAACCCAAAAAAATTTTTTTATTTTCAATATTTTGTTGCGAATCCTTTGGAGACAATCACTGCCTTAAGTCTGGAACCCATGGACATCACCAAACGCTGGGTTTCCTCCTTCTTAATGCTTTGCCAGGCCTTTACAGCCGCAGCCTTCAGGTCTTGCTTATTTGTGGGTCTTTCCGTCTTAAGTCTGGATTTGAGCAAGTGAAATGCATGCTCAATTGGGTTAAGATCTGGTGATTGACTTGGCCATTGCAGAATGTTCCACTTTTTTGCACTCATGAACTCCTGGGTAGCTTTGGCTGTATGCTTGGGGTCATTGTCCATCTGTACTATGAAGCGCCGTCCGATCAACTTTGCGGCATTTGGCTGAATCTGGGCTGAAAGTATATCCCGGTACACTTCAGAATTCATCCGGCTACTCCTGTCTGCTGTTATGTCATCAATAAACACAAGTGACCCAGTGCCATTGAAAGCCATGCATGCCCATGCCATCACGTTGCCTCCACCATGTTTTACAGAGGATGTGGTGTGCCTTGGATCATGTGCCGTTCCCTTTCTTCTCCAAACTTTTTTCTTCCCATCATTCTGGTACAGGTTGACCTTGGTCTCATCTGTCCATAGAATACTTTTCCAGAACTGAGCTGGCTTCATGAGGTATTTTTCAGCAAATTTAACTCTGGCCTGTCTATTTTTGGAATTGATGAATGGTTTGCATCTAGATGTGAACCTTTTGTATTTACTTTCATGGAGTCTTCTCTTTACTGTTGACTTAGAGACAGATACACCTACTTCACTGAGAGTGTTCTGGACTTCAGTTGATGTTGTGAACGGGTTCTTCTGCACCAAAGAAAGTATGCGGCGATCATCCACCACTGTTGTCATCCGTGGACGCCCAGGCCTTTTTGAGTTCCCAAGCTCACCAGTCAATTCCTTTTTTCTCAGAATGTACCCGACTGTTGATTTTGCTACTCCAAGCATGTCTGCTATCTCTCTGATGGATTTTTTCTTTTTTTTCAGCCTCAGGATGTTCTGCTTCACCTCAATTGAGAGTTCCTTAGACCGCATGTTGTCTGGTCACAGCAACAGCTTCCAAATGCAAAACCACACACCTGTAATCAACCCCAGACTTTTTAACTACTTTATTGATTACAGGTTAACGAGGGAGACGCCTTCAGAGTTAATTGCAGCCCTTAGAGTCCCTTGTCCAATTACTTTTGGTCCCTTGAAAAAGAGGAGGCTATGCATTAGAGAGCTATGATTCCTAAACCCTTTCTCCGATTTGGATGTGAAAACTCTCATATTGCAGCTGGGAGTGTGCACTTTCAGCCCATATTATATATATAATTGTATTTCTGAACATGCTTTTGTAAACAGCTAAAATAACAAAACTTGTGTCACTGTCCAAATATTTCTGGACCTAACTGTATATACACACAGCTCTGGCAAAAAATAAATAAAATGTAAATTGTTTTTTTATTCTATAAACTACTGACAACATGTCTCCGAATTTCCAAGCAATAAATTTGGTATTTATTTTCTGCATATGAGAAACGGTCAAAATAACAAAAAAATGCATTGCTTTCAGACCTCAAATAATGCAAAGAAAACAAGTTCCTAATCATTTAGAAACAACAATACTAATAATTTTTTAACTCAGGAAGAGTTCAGAAATCAATATTTTGTGAAATAACCATGATTTTTAATCACAGCTTTCATGCGTCTTGGGATGCTTTCCACCAGTCTTTCACACTGCTTTTGGGTGACCTTATGCCACTCCTGGTGCAAAAATGTAAGCAGTTCTTTGCTTGATGGCTTGTGACTATCCATCTTCCTCTTGATTACATTCCAGAGGTTTTCAATGGGGTTCAAGTCTGGAGATTGGGCTGGCCATGACAGGGTTTTGATGTGGTGGTCCTTCATCCACACATTGATTGATCTAGCTCAGTGGCATGGTGAATTGTCCTACTGGCAAAACCAGTCCTCAGAGTTGGGGAACATTGCCTGTGCAGAAGGAAGAAACGTTTTTTCCAGGATAACCTTGTATGCGGCTTAATGCATACATCCTTCGCAAAGATGTTTGTTGAATTTTCTTTTCCTAATTTTCAGCTTTGCCTAACACCTGGTCGTTTAATGGTTAGACAGAAACCTGGAGAGGCGTACAAGCCACAATGTTTTGCACCCACGGTAAAATTTGATGGAGGATCGGTGATTATCTGAGGATGTGTCGCGGGCGGAGGGGCCGCACTCGCTACGCTCGGGTCTGGGGCTGCTGCTGCTCGGTGGCTCGAGCGGTGAGCCGGACCCGGGGGACTTGAGCAGCGCTCCTCGCCCACGAGTGAAAAGGGGGTGGTTTGTTTGGGGAGATAGTCCATGATGCCACCCACGGGTCATGGTGATAATGGGCACCACCGCTGCTGGTGACGGGGATCCCAGGAGCGATGGCAGGGAGCAGCTAGGATGTTGGTTCACCCTCCGTGGGTAGGAGTTGGTGATCCCAGGGCCCGGTTGTGATACGGGGAGGCAGTGTAGCTGGGGTGCAGGGTTGCGGAGGCAGCGCGGCGCGGTGCCGGATGGCACTGTTGTACTCACTCAGGCACAGATTCACAGAGTCTCTGGTAAATCAAACGGCTGGATGGACGGGTACCGCAGCTGGCTGCAGTGTCTTTGCTCTCCCCGGACAGGTTGATGGTGGCTGTCTTTGCCTGCACCTTTGTAGAATGTGTTGACTCCGATGGTTTCTCAACGGTAGTCCGCTCCCCGGTGTGTATGTACTGAAGGAGCCCATTTTGCCCGCAGGCGCTGGCCCTTGGATCTCTAGCCTATGGCGGTGGCTTTTTATCCTCACTGTGTGGACGGTTGCCTTCTGTCGGGTCTTGGGTGTTAGGGAACCCCTGGGGTTCCGATCACCCTCGGATTTGACCATTGTCGGCGGCTCCTAGCCTGGTCGGGGTCCGATGGCCCTGCCTTTGTGCTTGGTACAAATCTGCTCCCCGGTTCGGTACCGGCGGGCCACCACTCGTCCCCAGTCCTAGGGTTCCGCTGACTTGCACCACCTCCTACAGATGGCCACCACCATCTGCCGACCTTGCTGACAGTGTCTGGGCTCTGACCCAGACACTGGCAGTTTCTCCACTCCAAACTCAACTCCTCACTCCACTCACTGCTTCTCTAAACTCCAAACTCAAAAACGGTCTGCTGTTCCCGCCTCCAGGCCTGTGAACTCCTCGGTGGGTGGGGCCAACCGCCTGGCTCCGCCCCACCTGGTGTGGACATCAGACCCTGGAGGAGGCAACAAGGATTTTGTTTGACTGGTGTTGACTATCCAGGGGAGGGGGTGTGTGTGATGTTGTGTTTGTGACTACTGGCTAGTCCAGGGCGTCACAGATGCTTCAGCAAGTCTGGAATTGGGCAGGTTAATCTTTGCGAAAGACGTATGACTTAAGCCACATACAGGGAAATCCTGGAAAAACAGTTGCTTCCTTCTGCTCAGGCAATGTTCCCCAACTCTGAGGACTGTTTTTTCTAGCAGTACAATGCGCAATGCATTTTTTATAATTTTGACCATTTCTCATTTTCAGAAAATAACTACAAAATGTTTTGCTTGGAAATTCAGAGACGTTGTCAGTAGTTTATAGAATAAAAGAACAATTTACATTTTACTCAAAAATATACCTATAAATAGAAAAGTCAGAAAAACAGAAAATCTGGAATTGGTTTCCTATACACACACACACACACACACACACACACACATTGAGATGTTGAACAATCCCTTTCCATTTTTGCCATTTTTATCAATAACGGTTTGTTGCATTCTGTATTTGTAGTCTACATTATTATACTAGAATGTATGACTGGGAGATAAATTGAGCTATTCTGCCAAAAACAGTTTATTACTTTTATGACTATATATATTCTGGTATTTTCATTCTGCAGAGCTTCAGAGTAAAAAAAATAAAATAATGATTTAGAGGTAATATTCATGTGTTTGTTGACATATATTTTGCCAAGCACCAAAATGATCACTTCACTTTGTTAATGGCCAAATCTGCAGATAACATCGCCCCCTTGTGGAAACCAGATATCTGTGTATGCAATTCAAAGATTAAAGGCTGCACATACTGTACATTCAGTAATCAAAATTCCATAAAAAGCTTCTGATGTTCCAATGTTAATTGCAATAGGGATTTTTATGATAATTTCCAAACAGAACCCAGTTCATCTATTGTGAAATTTAATCCTGAGTCATATGACAAAATTTATCAAGGAGTTAAGAGATTTTTGGATGAAAACACATTAAAATGTAATAAGATTTTTGTGCAACTTGAAATTGCTAAAATTTTAGTGACTTTTGGAGCTTTTGAACTATTTACTAGAAGCGCCATCAACGTGTGCAGAAATGAGACCGTAAGAAGCATAAAATAGCAAGCCTGGCAAAGTTATCAATACTTACAACACTCTGACTGGAGACTTATCTATCCTATACACCCTGCTGGTACCTATACAGTTATCCTTAAGAAAGACCATTAATTGGTGGAAACGTTGGACAAATTTATGCTTCATTTTTGGTGCCAGATTATGTTAAAACCACATTTTCAGCATTAATTCCTACTTTTATTTTTTGTGTTGAGGTTTTCGTCAGAAATGTGACTCCGGTCTAACAATGTGAAAGCCATTGGAGATGGATTCTCGAAACCATGGGACCATTGAACTCATTGAGACCTTCCGAGTCACACCATTTTTTGTGTTTTTACCTAGTCTGGGTCCGTTGCTCTAACTATTTTTTACATTTATATTTACAGTTTATTGATACTTGATTTTAGCCCTGTTTGTCTTCTTTTACAGTTTTGGACCTGGCAATATTGGTGATTTGATGTTTTATTATGCTTTTATTGATTTTGTTCTTGGACTCATTTGAGAACTATGGCCAGAGAAATCCTCGTAAAGAAACCCTGTGACGCCCTGGCCGGGCCAGGTAGTCACAGATAGGGCCCCACATTACACCTGTCCCTCATAGGTAACATTCAGCCAAACATTAAAACCCTAGTCACCCCCCTCAGGGCTTGATGGACACACCAGGGGGTGGAACCAGGCAGTTGGAAGACGCCCACCGAGGAGTCTCAGCCAACCTGGGGTGGGGAAGTTCAAAACAAGTCTAGAGTTCAAGTTGGAGAGGTGTGTGGGTTGGATCTGTGTGCAGCTCCAGCAGAGGCGAGAACCCAAATTGAACAGGTGCCGGGGTAGGAGCCCTGGTACCTTTGGCTAGGAGGCAGACAGCGGTCTCCGTCTGCAGGAGCCGGGAAGACGGCTCGATGGAAAAGAGGTGGACCGGGACAGGGTTGTAGCCCACTGGAACTGTCGCGGGCGGGGAGGAGGGTGTTAACACTGCGCTCACCCCACTGCTCGGGTCCGGTTGCTGCTGCTCTGTGGTGGCTCGAGCGGTGGGCCGGATCCCGAGGGTCTCTAGCGGCGCTCCTCGCCCGTGAGTGAAAGGGGTGTTTGGGAGTGGGGATTGTTTATTGTCCGTGATGCCACCCACGGTTGTGGTGATTTGTTGACACCACCGCTGCGCTGTATGGGGATCCCAGGAGTGATGGTATGGAGCAGCCAGATGTTAGTCCTCCCCTCCGTGGGTAGGGGGTTGGTTGTCCCGGGGCCCAGTGATGAGGTGGGAGATGCAGGGCTTGGTGGGCGCAGGGACGCGGGGGGGGGCAGCGCTGTGCCTTGCGGCACTGTGGTACTCACTCAGCCTGAGACGATGACACAGTTCTCGGTAAAGCACACGGCTGGAAAGACGGTTCCCACGGACGGCTGCACTTGCTTTTCCCCAGTAGTTGACGGTGACGGTCCCTTTTTCCTGCACCTAAGATGATGATGGTTGCGATGGGTTCCCACCGGTAACCCGCTCCCCGGCTTGGATATGGGCCGGAGGAGCCCTACTTTGCCCGCAGGCGCTGGCCCTGAGAAACTGGTGCCCTGGCGGTGGCGGTGTCTCTCTGTTACGGTTGGACTGTTGCCTTCAATCGGGACTTGGTTGTTGGGAGACAGTCGTCCCCTTCACTGACGGATTTGGCAAATTATGGCGACTCCTAGCCTTGCCGGGATCCGAAAGGCCTCTGCCCTGGTGCTGACTGTTCTTCGTATACTGCTCCAGACCACCGGGTCACCACCCGTCCGCGGTCCTTCCAGCAACCTCCGAGCAGTCCCCCTGCAGACTATCACCGCTGTCTGCTGACCTTGCTGTCACTGTCCGGGGCACACACCTGGACCAACTTCAGGCTTTACAAACTGTTCCTTTTCTGTCACCACTCTTACTTACTTACTCTCACTTCCCTAGCTTAACTCTACTCTAGCCCTCAGCTAGACTTCAACTCTCTTCAAACTCCAAACTCTATCTGCCTGGTTTTTCCCGCCTCCAGAGCTGTGAACTCCTCGGTGGGCGGAGCCCACCGCCTGGCCCACCCCCTGGTGTGGACATCAGCCCCTGGAGGAAGGCAACAAGGATTTTGGGTTAGCTTAGGTGTTCCTAACTGGGGTGTAGGGTGTGGTGGTGTGATGACCTGTGACCCCTGGCTTGCCCAGGGCGTCACATTCCCCCTTAGCAAAATGCAGACCGTCCGCGGGCTGCCCGTCCAACACCGGTTTTATTTTCTGAAAAATATATAAAAAGATAACACACACAACTTATGACATCATCCCACATCGGGAGGTTCAGTACTTAAACGTTGCAACGGTTTACGGTTACGGTCTCCGCTCTCTCCCACCCAAGTAACCTGACCCTGATGCTGCCCCTAAAACCCAGGCAGCACCCCTTGACCCAAGTCCAGCACAAGTTACCCGAGCGGGATCTGTCCTTCCCCTCCAAAGGGTAGCCACCAGTTCCTGTGGTGGCTGGGCCCCAGCCGACTCTACTGCGGGCCCTCCCTCCAACCTGCCTCTCTGGAGGCGGTACTGCGGAAACGGTAACGGTAAAACAACTTATTTACATTCCACTAACGTTTGTGGTTGCCCTGCAAGTTCACGGGCTTGTCCATAAGGAGTCCCTTATGCAACTCTTTAAAACGGTCCCCACAGGGACAACGGTGCCGGCAACGGCCGGTTCTCTCAATCACGGTAAATCAGGTGACTCCATCAGTTGATCATTTTAGTTATCATCATTTTTGCAAACTTTCAAACATAAAACTCAGTGGTGGTCCCAACGGGGACTGGACAACGGTGCTCCGCTGCCCTACTCAGATTCTTCTGCTGAGGCGGACCCATCCTCTGCCACCAGCCTATCAAACATGCACTGACATGCCTGCTGTGACAGGGGCACCCGGTACCCATTTCCGTCGGTACGCGGGGTATGGAAAACCACGGGGTCTCCCACATACCGGGGACGCTCACTTGCCTCTTCAAGCTCAACAGCGGTCCCGGGGCTGGGGCAAGAGTCGTCATCTCTTGTTCCTGCGTCAGGCGGGTTGCCGCCAGCTGCCGCAGCCTCCTGGTCTCCAGCATCCAGCATTTCAGACCCTTCTGCGGTAGCACGGAGCAGCAGATTAGGCGAGCTTACACTGAGGCGCTCCATAAGTAACGGCAAGGGTGATGCATAGGCCGAGACTAGGCCGGGCCCCTCAGCCGCAGCGGCCGGTCCAGGTAGGACATAGGGACGTGGGTCACCAGTCAACTCTGCTACATCCATTTCCCCTCCGTACATCGGGGCAGTTGTAATCAGCTCCTCCACCTCGTTGGTCCACTGCTCCATCATCCGGAAGATCTGGTCCTGCTAACGCTGGTGGAATTGCATCACCCGGGCCTTCATCCAGGCCACGGTTCCAGGCTCAGGGTCTGGCACAGTCACTGCCGGGACTTCTGGCACCATGCTGTTAAGGGGCCGCGGTCCTCGCGGTTCCCCCTGATGCACTTCAGGGCCGTCCTGGACGTCTGCAGCCGGCTGGTCCGCCGGAGCGGCTGGGCAGGGTATCGCTACCGGTTGGGCAGGTAGCGGGCCTAATGGCGGGGCGGCAGCAGCTATCACGGGTAGCGGGGAGAGAGGCAGGGTGAGCGGAAGCCGGCCGGGCCCCTCAGCTCCAATGGCCGATCCCTCAGGAATACAGGGGCGTGGGTCGCTTACCCGCTCCTCCAACTCCTATTCGACGTCGCGTCTCCACATAGCAGCCATCACGTCCGCCATGTCGGTCTCCCACTCCTCCAGGAGGAGTTGCATATGGGCCTGCAGACGATTACTCAGCGGGACGGTCCGGTCCTTCAACCACGTCGCCGTGCCGGGCGCGGGGGCTTCCTCGTCGGGAGTTGGGTTGTACATCTTGGCAATCGTGCCTTCCAGGAACCCAGTATTGCTGCAAAGTACTGGCGTCCCTGCTTTTATACCTGCGCTTACATGCAGCCTGCCGCCATCGCGTCCCCCTTAGCTTCTTTCCGGCCCCTCCTCTCTTGGGGCGGGGTTTTGGCCTTCGCGCCTCTGCTACTCGAGAAGACGCTCGAGCGGGAACTTTTCGCGCCAAAGATGGCGACTTCTGAAATTTTTCAGCCGGATACCTCCGGCGGTCACAAGGCGCACCTCTACCCAACTGCAGAGCGGTAAGATCCTGTTCGTGACGCCAAGTTGTCGCGGGCGGGGAGGAGGGTGTTAACACTGCGCTCACCCTACTGCTCGGGTCCGGCTGCTGCTGCTCTGTGGTGGCTCGAGCGGTGGGCCGGATCCCGGGGGTCTCTAGCGGCGCTCCTCGCCCGTGAGTGAAAGGGGTGTTTGGGAGTGGGGATTGTTTATTGTCCGTGACGCCACCCACGGTTGTGGTGATTTGTTGACACCACCGCTGCTCTGTATGGGGATCCCAGGAGTGATGGTATGGAGCAGCCAGATGTTAGTCCTCCCCTCCGTGGGTAGGGGGTTGGTTGTCCCGGGGCCCAGTGATGAGGTGGGAGATGCAGGGCTTGGTGGGCGCAGGGATGCGGGGGGGGGCAGCTCTGTGCCTTGCGGCACTGTGGTACTCACTCAGCCTGAGACGATGACACAGTTCTCAGTAAAACACACGGCTGGAAAGACGGTTCCCACGGACGGCTGCACTTGCTTTTCCCCAGTAGTTGACGGTGATGGTCCCTTTTTCCTGCACCTAAGATGATGATGGTTGCGATGGGTTCCCACCAGTAACCCACTCCCCGGCTTGGATATGGGCCGGAGGAGCCCTACTTTGCCCGCAGGCGCTGGCCCTGAGAAACTGGTGCGCTGGCGGTGGCGGTGTCTCTCTGTTACGGTTGGACTGTTGCCTTCAATCGGGACTTGGTTGTTGGGAGACAGTCGTCCCCTTCACTGACGGATTTGGCAAATTATGGCGACTCCTAGCCTTGCCGGGATCCGAAAGGCCCCTGCCCTGGTGCTGACTGTTCTTCGTATACTGCTCCAGACCACCGGGTCACCACCCGTCCGCGGTCCTTCCAGCAACCTCCGAGCAGTCCCCCTGCAGACTATCACCGCCGTCTGCTGACCTTGCTGTCACTGTCCGGGGCACACACCCGGACCAACTTCAGGCTTTACAAACTGTCACTCCTTCCACTTTCCTCTTTTATCACTTCGCTGTTCACTCCTTCACTTCCCGAGCTCAACTCTCATCTTTACTCAAGCTCTCCCTGAGCTAAACTACCTGGTTTTCCCGCCTCCAGAGCTGTGAACTCCTCGGTGGCGGAGCCAACCGCCTATGACGGGAAACCTGATGCTTTACAGGTCTTCCGGAAAAAGCTTAACCCGTTGCTAGAACTGTACCCCCTGACTGATAAGCAACGTGCGGCGGTAGTGCTGTGCCAGTTAACCGGTGCGGCTGAGCAGGAGGCGGAGACCTGGGCCGAGGGGGACCGGCTGTCTGTAGCCACCATCTTTGAGAAGCTACAGACTGCCTTTGAGACCCGTACTGAAGCTGAGCTGAGGATGCAGTTTTACCAGTGCCGGCAACAGGCTGTGGATAGCATTCGGGACTATGCTCTACGTCTGCAAACCGCCCTCCGCACGCTAAAGCGGGTGAATCCTATCAATGAGGCAGACAGCAATAAGATGTTAGTAGAACAATTTGTGCAGGGGATGAGGTCCCCTGAGGATCGCAAACAACTCCGGCTCTGGGCCCTGGAACACCCTGATGTGGACTTCGCCGTGTTAAAGGAACGGGCCATTAAAGCACTACAGCCCCCAGCTTCAGAAATCTTGGAGCTAGCTCCGTGGCCAATTGAGACGGCCCCCGTTGTGGTGGCCCCTGCCCTACCAACCTCTCCAATACCTGCAGCTCCAAGCAGCACGATAGAGGAACTGGCAGCCCAGGTCCGTCGCATAGACGGAGACCTCGCCAAGATTCTTGCTGCACTCCAACCTTTGACCAGATCTCAGCCTCCAGCACAGATACAGCTTGCCGACAGCCCTGAGGATGTCCCCTGGATGCAGCGGAGAAGTGCTAATAACCCGCGGAGCAGACCTCCAACCTGCTACAAGTGCCGTAAGCCTGGGCATTACTTCCGACAGTGCCCGTTAAACGAGCAACCCCTGGGGCCCCGGGCCAATCCTCAGGAGTAGAACCCCGTGGCCCCCCAGACTGGCGGGACCGGTATATCGGGGCCCGGCCCATCATCCCCGTGGCTGTGGACGGCATACCGGTGATGGCTCTCTTGGACACTGGATCACAGGTAACCACCATACCATACACATTGTACCAGCGGTATTGGGGGGTAGACGAGCTGGCATCCCCAGATACTAGTATAACGCTAATTGCTGCTAATGGACTCCCATTGACCCAAGTGGGGTATAAACAGGTGGCTATGACAGTGGGGCAAGCTGAACTGCAACACCAGGGTATGATTGTGATCATGAATGAACCCAGTGATCATAACCCGAAGATAATGCTAGGAACCAATGTGATGGAGCACTGTATGGGTGATGTGTTGGCCCTACTGCAACAGCTGGCCGTCACGGCGGCGAGGAGCTGACAGAGAGCTGTGCAGCGTGAGATCCGAGCCTTAATGTACCGCCAGCATGTAAACTCAACAGGAGGAGAGATTGGTGGAGCGAGAGTGATGGATGTTGCTCCGTTGATTGTGCCCCCTAGGAGTTAGATGATGATTTGGTGTAGGGCAGCAGTAGGGCCTCAGGGGCGTGACTACCCTGCCATGATGGAGCCTGTACCCTCCGAGCACTGGCCCACTGTAATGGCCGCCCGGGGGGTGGTGGACGTAAAGAAGGGGAGGGTGCTGAACTGTGGGGAGGAAGAAGTCAGGCTTCCCCGGTATGCCACCATTGCCAAACTGCTCACCCTGGATCCCCACACCATCCACGAAGCCATTCCCTCAGTCTCCCCACCTACCACCAGCACTTCCCCGCCTCAAGGGGAGGTAAATCAGTGGCACCAACAGCTACACGTGGGCACCGATGATACCCCTACACATCACAAAGCAGGGGTATACAGGGTGGTGAGGGAGTATGAACAGGTTTTTAGCAAACATCCACTAGACTTTGGGCAGATCAAAGGGGTCCAACACCACATCCCCACCGGTGAACACCCCCCTATCAAAGAGAGGTACAGGCCTATTCCCCCTGCACATTACCAGTGTGCCAAAGATATGTTGAGGAATATGAAGGAGGCAGGGGTTATTCGGGACAGTTGTAGTCCCTGGGCCGCTCCGTTGGTACTGGTCAAGAAGAAGGATGGTACCATGCGGATGTGTGTGGACTACCGGAAGATCAATCAGATAACACATAAAGACGCCTACCCTCTACCCCGTATTGAAGAGTCTTTGGCCGCACTGAGAACCGCAAATTACTTCTCTACCCTTGACCTCACCAGTGGGTACTGGCAAGTGGCAGTGGCCCCGGAAGACCGGGAGAAAACCGCCTTCACCACCCCAATGGGGCTCTGTGAATTCAATAGTATGCCGTTTGGGCTGTGCAATGCCCCTGGAACCTTCCAACGACTGATGGAGTGCTGTCTGGGACATCTGAACTTCGAGACCGTCCTGTTATACCTGGATGATGTGATTGTGTACTCTCAGACGTATGAAGCCCATCTGGAGCACCTAGCCGAGGTGTTCGCATCCCTTGCCAAATACGGGATGAAGTTGAAGCCCTCCAAGTGCCACCTGCTGAAGCCCAGAGTGCAGTACCTGGGGCATGTGGTGAGTGCGGAAGGTGTCGCCCCCGATCCTGAGAAGATCACTGCCATCCAGGACTGGCCAAGACCAACCACCGTGAGGGAAGTAAGGCAGTTTTTGGGTCTGGTGGGGTACTACCGGCGCTTCATCAAGGGGTACACGAAGATGGCTGCTCCCATGCAAGACCTCCTCGTGGGACAGACCAAGGGTGGTAGACCCATCGGAGCCCCACTGGTGTGGGAGGACAGGCACGAGGAATCCTTCCGTCAGCTGAAAGCGGCCTTGACTGGAGAAGAGGTCCTAGCGTACCCTGACTACGGCTACCCATTCATCCTCTACACAGACGCCAGCAATGTAGGTTTGGGGGCAGTCTTGTCCCAGGTCCAGGAAGGAAAGGAGAAGGTGATTGCCTATGCTAGTCGAAAACTCCGGCCGACTGAAAGGAACCATGAGAACTACAGCTCCTTCAAGCTCGAGCTCCTGGCACTGGTGTGGGCTATCACCGAGCGGTTCCGCCACTACTTGGCTGCAGCGAAATTCACCGCTTTCACGGATAACAATCCGTTGACTCACCTGGAAACGGCCAAGCTGGGCGCGTTGGAGCAGCGGTGGGTGGCCAGACTGGCCAACTATGACTTCACCATCAAATATAGGGCCGGTCGTGTCAACATTAATGCTGATGCCCTCTCTCGGATGCCCCACTTGTCAGAAGGTGGGTGCGAGGATGATTACCTCGAGTAGATCGAGTTGCCTGCATTCCACCGGCCACCAACTGAGAAGGTACATGTCCACCAACAACGGGTGAACCTGGATCCGCTGCCCAGTCAGGAGTGGCAGGAAGCTCAAAATCAGGCGCCCGCTGTCCGCCTAGTCAAGACCCTGGTGGAGCAAGGCGCTGCTGGGATGGACCCTGCCGCCCCAGCTGAAGCCCAACGCTTGTGGAAGGAACGGACACGGCTGTGCCTACATCAGGGGAGGTTATACTGTGAGCTGATCAACCCGAAGACCCATGAGAAGATCCGCCAGTTGGTTATCCCCCTAGCTGATGTACCCACTGTTCTGCGGGCGTACCATGATGGTGCCGGCCACTTCGAATGGAAGAAGCTGGAGATGCTGTTGAGGGAGTGGTTCTATTGGAGTGGGATGCGGGAGTCTGTGGAGGCCTGGTGTCGAGAGTGCGGTCCTTGTATGTTGAGGAGGAAGGATGAAGCCAGCCAGAAGGCTCCCCTACACCCGATCGTTACACACCAACCGCTGGAGCTGGTCGCCTTGGACCATGTAAAGCTCACCCCCAGCCGAAGTGGGTACACTTACGCTCTGACCATAGTAGATCATTACTCCCGGTTCATGGTGGTTGTCCTGGTCAAGGACTTAACCGGCCGTACCGCCGCTAGAGCGTTCCAAGCTTACTTCTGTCGACCCCATGGATACCCTGAGAAGGTGCTTACCGACCAAGGTCCAGCCTTCGAGGCGGAGGTGTTCCATAAGTTCTGTCAGCTGTACGGCTGCAAGAAGATCAGGACCACACCTTACCATGCCCAGACCAACGGCATATGTGAGAAGATGAACCATCTGGTCCTTGGCCTCCTCAAAACGTTGCCGTTGGAGGAGCGGAACCTGTGGCCAGAGAAGCTGCCTGACTTGGTCGATATGTACAACAATATCCCGTCTAGCTCAACGAAGTGCACCCCAGCGTATCTGATGAGGGCTCGGCCTGGCCGACTGCCGGTGGACCTGGAAATGGGACTGGAGGCCCCAGAGACACTCCCTTCAACGGCTGAATGGGACACCCGGCGGAGGGTGCAGTAACGACAGATTCAGGAGTATGTGGAGAAGAACCTAAGTCGGAGTCGAGAACAACAGGAGCAGCGCTTCAATCAGAAAGCTTCTGCGGGCCCTTTTCAGCCTGGAGATGTGGTGTTAAAGCGGAAGAGGAAAACCCACAAGCTGGATGATCAATGGGAACAAATCCCCTACGTCATCCAACCCACAGGATGGGAAGATGGAAAGGCCTACCAGATCAGTCGTGACCAAGGGGGTACCATGGCCACGGTTTCCCGGGACCATCTGAAAAGGTGCCCACCAGCCTTAAGGGCGATGGCTGAAGTACCAGCTCCTCCACCAGCAGAGAAGGCGAAAGAGGTGATCCACACTGTGATGGGTGACTTCCCAGCAGACTGGCCTACACAGAACGGCGCGGTGATTCTTCCAGTGATACTGTTCCCACAACCTGTGGATGAAGAAGTGGTGGAAGCGGTCAACCGTGAGCCAGAACCAGTGCCAGTGCCCAGGGAGGAACCTGTGCCCAGCTCCCCTATACCTCCGCCTGCCCCACACGATAGCCGGGAGGAGGAACCGATTGTTCCCTCTGCCCCACTGCCTAGCCCCACCGACACCGGACCCCGGAGGTCCACCCGTCCCAACCTAGGTAGGCCCCCACTTAGGTACAGGGAAACCGTTCTTTAAAGGAAGGAAAGAAAACAGGTGTGTTTTAAGTGTGTTTGTTTGAAAGTTTAAAGCAATGATAAGATGATTACGGAAGCTTCATCTGATTAACCGTGATTAGGAAAACCGGCCGTTGCCGGCACCGTTGTCCCTGTGGGGACCGTTTAAAAAAGTTGCATAAGGGACTCCTTATGGACAAGCCTGTGAACTTGCAGGGCAACCACAAACGTTAAGTGGAATGTAAATAAGTTGTATTACCGTTACCGTTTCCGCAGTTGCCGCCTCCGGAGAGGCAGATTGGAGGGAGGGCCCGCAGCAGAGCCGGCTGGGGCCCAGCCACCACAGGAACCGGTGGCTACCCTCTGGAGGGGAAGGACAGATCCCGCTCGGGTAACGTGTGCTGGACTTGGGTCAAGGGGTGCTGCCTGGGTTTTAGGGGCAGCATCAGGGCCAGGTTACTTGGGTGGGAGAGAGCGGAGACCGTAACCGTAAACCGTTTGCAACGTTTAAGTACTGAACCTCCCGATGTGGGATGATGTCATAAGTTGTAAGTGTGTTATTCTTTTTATATATTTTCAGAAAATAAAACCGGTGTTGGACGGGCAGCCCGCGGACGGTCTACATTTTGCTAAGGGGGAATGTGACGCCCTGGGCAAGCCAGGGGTCACAGGTCATGACACCACCACACCCTACACCCCAGTTAGGAACATCAAGGCTAACCAAAAATCCTTGCTGCCTTCCTCCAGGGGCTGATGTCCACACCAGGCGGTTAGCTCCGCCACCGAGGACTTCACAGTTCTGGAGGCGGGAAAACCAGGTAGTTTAGCTCAGGGAGAGCTTGAGTAAAGATGAGAGTTAAGCTAGGGAAGTGAAGGAGTGAACAGCGAAGTGGTAAAAGAGGAAAGTGGAAGGAGTGACAGTTTGTAAAGCCTGAAGTTGGTCCGGGTGTGTGCCCCGGACATTGACAGCAAGGTCAGCAGACGGCGGTGATAGTCTGCAGGGGGACTGCTCGGAGGTTGCTGGAAGGACCGCGGACGGGTGGTGACCCGGTGGTCTGGAGCAGTATACGAAGAACAGTCAGCACCAGGGCAGGGGCCTTTCGGATCCCGGCAAGGCTAGGAGTCGCCATAATTTGCCAAATCCGTCAGTGAAGGGGACGACTGTCTCCCAACAACCAAGTCCCGATAGAAGGCAACAGTCCAACCGTAACAGAGAGACACCGCCATCGCCAGGGCACCAGTTTCTCAGGGCCAGCGCCTGCGGGCAAAGTAGGGCTCCTCCGGCCCATATCCAAGCCGGGGAGCAGGTTACCGGTGGGAACCCATCGCAACCATCATCATCTTAGGTGCAGGAAAAGGGACCGTCACCGTCAACTACTGGGGAAAAGCAAGTGCAGCCGTCCGTGGGAACCGTCTTTCCAGCCGTGTGTTTTACCGAGAACTGTGTCATCGTCTCAGGCTGAGTGAGTACCACAGTGCCGCAAGGCACAGCGCTGCCCCCCGCGTCCCTGCGCCCATCAAGCCCTGCATCTCCCACCTCATCACTGGGCCCCGGGACAACCAACCCCCTACCCACGGAGGGGAGGACTAACATCTGGCTGCTCCATACCATCACTCCCGGGATCCCCATACCGAGCAGCGGTGGTGTCAACAAATCACCACAACTGTGGGTGGCGTCACGGACAATAAACAATCCCCACTCCCAAACAACCCCTTTCACTCACGGGCGAGGAGCGCCACTAGAGACCCCTGGGATCCGGCCCACCGCTCGAGCCACCACAGAGCAGCAGCAGCCGGACCCGAGCAGTGGGGTGAGCGCAGTGTTAACACCCTCCTTCCCACCCGCGACAGCATGCCCTTCTAAAATCATGTAAAAGACAGCAAGGGGACTCCAAGCAGACTCTCCCTTCTTTCCAAAAGTTGGGCCCCACAGACACCACTTCAGTGGCAGCACTTGTGCCCCAGTTGCAAACTGTATGTGTTGATTAGCATCAAGCACATTCAAAAATACGCCAGCCTTAACTGTCCCCAGGATGACACCGGGGTGGGTAGCAAAGTCTTTGCTGAACCATAACTTGTTCATCTTGGCTCATTTTTAAAAACACCGCAAGGGTTACTCCAAGCGGAGTCTCCCTTTTTCCCAAAAATTGGGCCACACAGACACCCCTTCAGTGACAGCACTTGTGCCTCAGTTGTACACTTCACAGGTAGATTTGCATCAAGCACATTCAAAAATACGCCATCCTTAACTGTCCCCAGGATGGCACCGGGGTAGGTAGCAAAGTCTTTGCTGATCCCAGATCTATTCGTCTTGGATCATTTTTAGAAACACTGCAAGCAAGGGTTACTCCAAGCGGAGTCTCCCTTTTTTCCAAAAATTGGGCCCCACAGACACCACTTCAGTGGCAGCATTTGTGCCCCAGTTGCAAACTTGACAGGTCCATTTGCATCAAGCACATTCCAAATACACAAGCATTTACTCTCCCCAGGATGACACAGGGGTAGTAAAGTCCTTGCGGATCCATGACTTGTTAATTTTGATGAATGTTAGTCTGTCCACATTGTCACTGGACAGACGCATGCGCTTATCTGTCAGCACACACCCAGCAGCACTGAAGACACGTTCAGAGACAACGCTAACAGCTGGACACAACAAGATCTCCAAAGCGTAAGGGGCAAGGTCAGGCCATTTTTCAAGATTTGATGCCCAAAATCAGCAGGGCTCCAGTTGCAAAGTCATGGCATCGATGTTCATTTGGAGATACTCCTATATCATCCTCTCCAGCCGTTGACTATGTGTCAGACTTCTTGTCTCTGTTGGCCTTGCAAAGGATGGTCTAAAAAAATTCTGAAACGATTCAATAAAATTGCTGTTACTAGCACCAGATACGGTACGGTGCTGGTACGGTTAGACTGTTGATGACGAGACTGTCCCATGTTTGTCAAGTTACAACTGTGAGATTCACTCCGTGCACCACTGGTGTTTGGTGGAAAAGCCGAGCTAAGATTGAGTAACAGCTTCTGCTGATACTCCTGCATACGTGCGTCCCTTTCTATGGCTGGAATTATTTCACAAAATTTGGACTTGTACCGGGGATCTAATAGTGTGGCAACCCAGTAGTCATCATGACTTCTAATTTTGACAATCCGAGGGTCATGTTGTAGGTAGTGCAGCAAGAAGGCGCTCATGTCTTTGCTGTGTTTGTGGCATAGAGGTGCTAACCGTTCTTTCTTCCTCTGACATCTCCCCCCAACCTCTTTCAACTGAAATGTGACCAAGGTCTCCCTCATCTGCTGAGTCTTCCATGTCCATGGACAGTTCGTCCTCCATTTCTTCATGTTCTCCTTCCTCAACATTTTGCCTGCTACCATGCGCCCTTGTTAATCCCTCTCCCCCACCGTACCATGCCTGCGGCCTTGGTGACGATGAACGTCTGGACCTTGGTGAGGTTGTTATCCCTTGCGCATATAAATCCTCATGTACTTCCTCCCCTTCCTGTTGAACCACCCCCTGACTCCGAATAGTGTTTAGCGTGTGCTCCAGCATGAAAATGACTGAATTGTCATGTTGATAATTTCATTGTCAGCGCTAAACATATTCGTGGCCATGTTAAAACTGCGCAGAAGGGTGCATAGGTCCTTGATCTGAGACCACTCCATCAGGGTGATCTGCCCCACCTCTGCATCTTGTTAGCCCAGGCTATACGTCATGACGTATTGCACCAGTGCTCGGCGGTGCTGCCAAAGTCGCTGTAACGTGTGGAGAGTCGAAATCCAGCGTGTCGGCACATCGTATTTCAGGCAATGAACCGGCAGGCCGAAAGACTTCTGGAGCGATGCAAGTCGCTCAGCTGCGGCGGTTGAACGGTGGAAGTAAGCAGACAGTTTTCATGCCCTATTCAGAAGGCCATCTAGGCCGGGATAGTGTGTTAAAAATTGCTGGACAACAAGGTTCAACACGTGAGCCATACAAGGCACATGTGTCACCTTGCCCAGGCGAAGGGCCGCACCCAGGTTTGCAGCATTGTCGCACACGGCCTTACCTGGCTGCAGGTTGAGTGGAGACAACCATTTATGAAACTCGGACAGCAGAGCTGCCCACAACTCAGCCGCTGTGTGACTCTTATTTCCAAGACATTTCAAGCTAAAGACCGCCTGATGCCGTTGCGCTCTGCTGCCAGCATAGTAAGGAGGTGTGCGTGATTCCTTGTGCGCAGTTAGAACGCTGGTGGCCTGACCAGGCAGGCTTGGGGTGGAGGTGGAGGACCCAGACAAGGTTGAGGAGGCAGAAGCGTTGGAGGAACTTATACAGACAGAGGATTGACACACAAGTCGTAGGGACGGCAAGGCTTGTTCAGCAGACCCTTCTCCATCTATCCCCATAGTTACCCAGTGCCCAGTCAGCGACATGTAACGCCCCTGTCCATGCTTACTGGTCCAAGTATCGGTGGTGAAATGCACCCGTTCACACGCAGAGTTTCTCAAGGAAGCGGTGATGTTGTGTGCGACATGCTGGTGTAGCGCAGGCACACCTTTCTTGGAGAAGTAGTGGCAATTGGGCATCTGGTACTGGGGCACTGCGACTGACATAAGGTCTCAAAAATCCTCTGTGTCCACCAAGCGAAAAGGCAGCATTTCGGTAGCCAAGAGCTTACAGAGGGATAAAGTCAACCTCTTAGCTTTGTCATGGGTCGGAGGAAATGGCCTTTTATTTGTCCACATCTGAGGGACAGAGATCTGGCTGCTGTGTGTAGATGGTGGTGAGTAGGGTGTCCCTGGAAAATTGCAGGTTTGTGAGGAAAGTGCAGTCGCAGACATGATGTTGCCTTCATCCAACGTTGGTGCTATCGATGTCTGAGAGAGCTGTACACACGCACTTGTTTCCCCTTCCAAACCAACTGACGACCTAACAAGCAAACTGCCTGTTGCGGTTACAGTGGTGGAAGGTGTGCGTTGAAAACCAGGTGTGACAGCTGTCCCCCCAGTAATCGAAGATGAAGAGCGCGCGGATGCACTGGAAGGGGCAGGCGGTGGTTGGGTCGCTACGCTAGGCCGCATTGCAGCACAGTGAGCTTCCCACTGGGAATTATGCTTGGTATTCATGTGATGATTCATGGAAGAAGTTGTCAAACTGGTGAGCTTTTTGCCTCTACTTATAGATTCCCGACAAATTTTACAGATCACATAATTTGGGAGATCCTTTGCAAGGTAAAAAAAGGACCAGGCTAGGCAAGGCTTGATGGACATGTGACCTGCAGAGCCACCCCGACTTGTGCTCAGAGGCAGAGTGGTGGCTGAGGATGCAGTTGTAGACGTGCTACCAGTACTCCGACTCTGTCCAGGAAGGCGCAAGGTAACTTCGTCGTCAGTTGCATCCTCCTCCACCACCTCTGTTGACCTCCTCAAGTGCCTGACTGTGGGTTGACAGTAAGTGAGATCTAGAACTTCATCATCAAGCGTTGTGTTTGTACTTCCCTCGCCCTCAGACCTAGCTTCTTCCTGGCCTGACCAAATATTTAAGTTGTCATCTCAATCTGGTATCTGCGTCTCATCGTCATCAGTATGTTCCTCATTGTCTCCACCAACAGGTGTTACAGTTTGGGAATGAGGGTCTACATTATGCTCAGAAAGTTGGTCATCAGGGCCTGAATCTGAGTCACAAAGGTTCTGGGCATCACTGCAGACCATTTCCTGGTCTGTACTCACTGTAGCTTGGGAGCAGACCTCTGATTCCCAGGCTATAGTGTGACTGAACAGCTCGGTAGACTCAGCCATCTCTGTTCCACCATACTGTGCAGGGCGGGTGGAGACTTGATAGCTGGGAGAAAGCAATTGTGATTGGGATGACAACTCAGAGGACTGTTTAATTTTTTGATGTTGTAGTTGAGCTGGAGGAGAGGGCACTTGTTGGAGTACTTGAGATCCATTCAAGCATGTTCTTTTTTTGTGCATCATCTACCTTTCTTACAGTTGTTTGGGTCCATAAAAATGGGAGCACATCGGATTGTCCACGGAAAGTAGTAGACATCTTACTTTTGCTGGAAGATGGCTTATCTTCAGCAGATGTTAATGTAGCTTTGCCACCTTCCCCATGGACAGAAACTTTTTTTCCTTTTCCAACACGCCTGTTCCCCTTTCCACCAGCATCTGTCCTTTTGCCACTCATTTTGTTAGTCACAAGATTAGTCACTTACAATGTGGTAGCAAAAATTGAGAGGTGGTGTAGATTGCAGAGGTGGTCTAGCTTTATTGACAGCTGAAGAACCAACACTGACTATCCCTGGCAATGCAACTATGGCCCTAAAACTGGCAGCACTGTTTGCTATAAAAATAGCGTAGCAAAATGTGCATGAGGGTAGAAAGCAGAGGTGGTGGGACTTGCATGGCACAAGTGGGACACAAAATTAGTATAGCAGACACTTTTTGGATGCCACTTATATTCAGCACTGTTTGCTATAAAAAGAACGTAGCAAAATGTGCATCAGGGTTTAATGCAGGGGTGCTGGCAAATGCTTGGCACCGGTTGGACACAAAATTAGTATAGCAGCCACTGTTTGGATGCCACTTATGTCCAGCACTGTTTGCTATAAAAAATACCGTGGCAAAAGTGGGCAGGTGGGTACAGTGGCCGGGTTCTCTGGGTCAGTGGACAGGAAAGGAAGCCTCACTTTCTAGTTCTCCCAATGGTGAAATGCAGCAAGGAATTCCCTGAGCTTAGGTACACAGACGCTGTTATCTGAAGCTGTATACAGCTGTTTCCACAGACCTGACTGTCACCTATGGCTCCGAGTCCGAAAAAATGAGCCCTGAAAAGGACTGAAATAAACTTCTGTCCCTAATCTGTAGAGCCCTGTGTGTGTGTAGCGTACACAGCCGGAGCAGCGCCAGGAGCTGCGTGAGCGGTGACTGACTCCTAGACACAGAAAGCAGATAATGGCGCCGTGAGAGAAAATGCCCGTATTTATAATGCAAGGATATGTGACATGGACAGCCTATGACACATGCCCTTGCTTGTCTGGCAAAAAAGACCACTTAGCTGTGTGTGTGTCTGGGATTGGCTGACATGCTGGCCCGCCCCACTGCACGCGCGCTTAGGGAAAAAAAAATGGCGATCGCCATTATCCCAGCAGCACTGATCTAACCGCGCCGCCCCCGCACACTATACGCTGAAATTAGATAATAGTGTGAATCACAGAGTGACTCACACTATTACAGTGAAAAGCCAGCTGGTAAATAGCTAGGGTTTTTGCTGATCGAACTGTTCTCGAACGTAACTCAAGCTATCGAGCTTTTAGCATAAAGCTCGCGTTCGATCTCCAGCACCCCCAAAATCACTCGAACATGAAATTGGCGAACCTCGAACTTCGCTCAACTCTACTGCTGACCATAAGAGATTACACTCTAAAGGAGATAATGTGATGCCCTGGCAAAGCTAGGTAGTCACAGATAGGCCCATGCATAACACCATCCCTCACTCAGGAAACACACAGCCGACCTAAAACCCTAGTCACCCCCCCTTAGGGAAAGATAGACACACCAGTGGGCATGACTAGGTGGTTGGACACGCCCACCCAGGGGTCTAAACAGCCCGGGGCGGGAAAACAAGCAGTGAAGTTGGGAGTGAAGTTTGGAGAGGAGTGTGGACTGAAGCTATGTGTAGCTCCAGCAGGTGAAGTTCAAGTTGAACGGTGTCAGGGTTGGAACCCTGGTGCCTTGGCTAGGAGGCAGACGGTGGTCTCCATCAACAGGAGACAGGAAGACGGCTCGGCAGAACCGAGGTGGACCGGGACAGGGTTGTAGCCCGCCGGTACCGACACAGGGAACTGACCTGGAAACCATAGCACAAAAGGGGAGTACTCGGACCCTGAAGCCAGAACCGGAAACGAGCGGACTGGTTAATTCACTGATTGAGGCCAGGACTAGGAGGTCCTGTCCCACCTAAAGTCCCTCATAGACGACAACAGCCCACCGATAGGGATAAGAGGTCAACGCCAGGGCCCATAGGTCCCACGGGCCAGCATCTGCGGGCACGACTCCTTAGGCCACATCCAGCCGGGAGAGGACTCCTAAGTTCCAGACTGGGAAGTCCACCTTACACAAAACAGTGCAGAGGAAAAGGATAGAGACCACCAGCCAGGTGGGGGACCCGAATGCAACCGGCCGCATCAACGGCCACCAGCACCTTGGTTTACCAGAGACTTGTTTATTGACTGAGTAAACAAGCATTCCCCTGCCGTCGCTATACCCTGCACCAGAGCCACTGGGTCCGGGGGCCACCATCCCTACCCACAGAGGGGTTAACATCTTGCTGCCACTACATCTTCCCCGGGTGCCCCATAACAGCAGTGGTGAAGTCCCAACTCACCACACACTGTGGGTGGCGTCACGAACTTAATACGGCCTAGCCCATACATCTACGTCCCTCCATTTATTCGGCGTGTCCGCAAGGACCCCGGGTCCAGAGACCCTCGAGCCACTACTCCAGCAGGCCCGGATCCGAGCAGCGCCGGCTGCTAGCACAGCGACGGCACAATAGCGAGAGAGAGAACTAGGCTGATTATAAGAGCTTGCACTGTACAGAAGAGGGAGAGGACCATGCTGACCATAAGAGCTTACATACTACAGGAGAGAGAGGAACTTGCTGATCATAAGCGCTTACACTCTGCAGGAGAGAGATATGCTGAGTAGTGGACCACCTCTTTAAGCATCTTATTTGTTAAGAAATGGTAATTGCAATTTTTCAAACTTGTAATGCATTAATTTAATAAAAAGTTGGGATATCAAAATTCTCATTACCTCACTAAATAAAAATGTTACAGGGTATAATTGTCAAAATAGCGTTATCTATGGGTGTTTTTATTTGTTCTGAAACCTCAAGGGCCCTCCAAATATAAGAGTTAGGTATTATACATTTCTAGAAATAATGAAAAACTGTTGCTTACATTTTATCTTTTCCAATACCTTAAAATAATGATTAAAAAAAGATGCTGATGTAAAGCAGGTACAGTATATGGTAAATGTTATTTAACTACTTTGCGTGGTACGACTTTAAGGTTAAAGGATAGACAAATTCATAGTTTGAAAATTTTAATTTTTTTTGCCAAATTCTCAATATTTTCCCAAATAAACCCCAAACATATCTAAAGGCACCACTAGTATAAAGTACAATGTGTCACAAACAATCTCAGAATCACTTGGATATTTGAAAGCATTCTGGAGTGAAACATGAGATTTGAAAAATGTTTTTAAAGGGAGTCTATCACATCCAAAATGCCTTTTAAATTAACTACACAGGGCTATAGGGACCTGGCCCCTGTAAAAATCAGACTAGAACTGTACCTATTACTGGTACACTAATTGAGAAAATAGCTTAAAGGGAATTCGTCACCATATTTGACCTATCTAACCTGTTAATGTTGGCCTACATTTAATAGATTGCTGGATAAATCATCTTTTATCCCTTTATGTAAGTAAGGTCTATCAGGCTATAGGGCAGATGCTGCCTGGAAGATAGTGTTTCCTCCTCACTTCATTAGCTTAGTTATCGCTGCCCATCAGCAGCACAGTATCCCTCTAACGTCTAGTTCTTGTCCTGAAATCTTGCGCCTGTGCACTGCAATTGCTGATGTTCCACTGTAGTGTTCCGTCCTACTATGGGCATTGGCTTCATGTTTCTTCTGCGCAGAAGTCGGGAAATCACTGCTATGTCTGCTTCAGTGATCTCCGGGGTGTGCAGAAATGGTGCACTCCTCACTTCCTTCCTCCCTGCATGCCTGTGGAGCCACAATCTGATTAACAATTCCCTTGTGTAATAAACTCCTGCCAGACAGCTTGCACTCACTGTGCTGCCCCCACGTCAGCAGCCGAGCTGCTGAGGTCCGGATCCGCAATGGCTTGAGGGGTCTCCGGACCCAGGGGTCGTGCGGACACTCAAATAAAAAGGAGGATGTAGTATGTATAGAGGATTGTCGTAGATTCTTCGTGACGCCACCCACGGTGTGTGGCAAGATGGAGTACCATCGCTGCTATTGCGGAGCACCCGGGGCGGTGGAATGACAGCTAGGTGTTGGACCCCTCCGTGGGTAGGTGTGGATGCCCAGAGGCTCGGTGTCCAGGACACGGGGAATGATGTATGCCGGAGGTGGCGCGCCAGGCCAGACCGGGGGATGTTGGTGTACTCACTGTTGAATAATTGCAGACAAGTCAACTGGTAAACCAAGGTGTCAGTGGCCGGCTGCCGCGTCCGGGTGTACTCGGGTCCCACACCCGGCTGGTGTACCAATGTCCCTTCCTCCGGCACTCTGTAACGTCTCAATTCTGTACAACCTCGTATGGAACGGGAAAGTCCGCTCCCGGTGCTGTTGTGGTTGGGAGTCATGCCCGCGAAAACTGACCCTTGGGATCTCAGTGGGTGTTTGCGGATACCCTAACCCGGTGGGCTGCCGTTTCACTCTATCTGGGCTCACACCTTGGAACAACGTCTGGAACCTTGCTCCCGGCCTGGTTAATTAGAGAAGGGGCTTGCAACCGTCTTCTAACTAGGGTCCAGGTACCCCGACTGTGCACGGTTTCCGGACCGTATCTCTTCTGTCGGTACCGGCGGGCTCCAACCCTGTCCCGGTCCACTCTGGATTTCCCGCAACCGGACTCCCGTCACCTTTGGACACGGTCTACTGCTTGCCACCTAGCCAGTAGACCAGGGCCACTACCCTGGCTATCCTTCACTAGGGTCAGCTTTTTCTCTCCTTCTCTTATCCGTCATCACTCCAATCTGAACTTGAACTCTTTCTCACTGGTTCCCGCCTCTAGATCCTCAACACCCCTAGGTGGGCGCTCCCAATCCGCCTGGTCCCACCCACTGGTTTGTCCTTCTTACCCTGAGGGGGGGTGGCTAGAATTTTGTAGCAGATGGTACCTAATGTGGGATGGTGTTATGTCGGGTGAATTGTTTCTCTGTGACCACCTGGCGGCGCCAGGGCGTCACATCACAATTATAGGACTGCACAATATATCACAAAAGTGAATACACCCCTCACATTTTTGGAAATATTTTATTATATATTTTCATGGGACAATACTGAAGATCTGACACTTTAATACAATGTAAAGTAGTCAGTGCACAGCTTATATAACGGTGCAAATTTCGTGTATGTGGAGCCCCGCAAACGCTGTGTCGGTGCATTACCTTCAGGGACTCCACGCAGCTGGATCTGGTCACCGGTAGGAAATCTTCTATTTGTCGTGACGCCACTCTCAGAATTGCGATCAGTGGGGACCGCCACTGCAGATTAAGGGATGCCTGGGGCTGATGGTGGGTGCAGTCGGTTGGAATAGCCTCCTGAGAGTGAGGCAAGCCCCAGGGCCCTGGGTAGGTGTGTAGAACCACAAGGCGCATAATAACTCCACACAAGCAGAATGTCTTTCAGGGGTTTTACTCACAGTTGATGGCAGGGTGAGTAACCCGGGCGTAGCTGGGATGAACCAGGCTGGAACCAGGTGTCCTTCAGGCTGACTGATGAGGGTGACTACCGACTCGCCTTCCTTAGCCCTTGGTGGTTTGGGGTAACCCCGACTTTTAGTCCCTATGGGGGTCACCCAGGGAAGTTGCTGGTGCCTCTCTCCCCTTCGTTTTGACACTCCGGCTGCTTGCCTCCTGTGAACTATGGGCCCTAACTGTGGCTACGTGGCTGCGGACTCTGTAGTGTTGTGGTGTGGGCTTTGAGGGCCCCACACCGGCAGGTTTAGCAAGGAAAGTTGGATCTATCCCCGCACCGGGATCTGCCGCCCGTTTGGGCCTGGTTCTCCCTAGCAGTCTCCTTACTTCCCACTCCGTTGCTCTCTCTTTAGCTGAAGATGGCTTTCAGGTAGCACCACTAGGTGACCGTTCTCCCCCGTCGGTAGCCACTGCGCGGACGCTGTCAGACTGCAACAGCCCCAGGGGTCTGCTCCTGCTCTCCCCTGAACTGCACACTGAACCGGCTCACTTGAGGGTCCTGCCCTGCTGCTCCTGTCAGAGCTCCACTTCCATGCTCCTCACTCCTCCCCACTCTGCTTCAGACTCCTTTTCTCCTTCTCCCTCTTGTGCCTGCCTACGCCACCTAGCAACCAGACTCTCTTACCACACCCCTTGAGTGGAGATGGAGGCTTTTGGCCCCCTCCACTATTCCAGTGGAGGTGAAGGCTTTGCCCCCTCCTGGGATCCCCAGGGGTCCTCTCAAAGGTACATGTGTGAGACCTGATCACTATGCGCCTGTGTAGTCACACCTCGGTCAGCCTTCTGGATTACCTCTATTGTACTGTCCCCAGGGTGGGTGCAGTACTCAGTGGTGCCTGACCAGGTCAGGGGCGCCACATTCCCCCTTAGTTATCACCAGCACGTCCTCGGGCTGCAAGACAACATTTTAAAATGCATAAAACAGTAAAACATGGTAAAACATTTTAAGATCACCAGGTACCATACATCACCACCCTCCACCCACAAGTCCATTAACCCACCCAAAACCCTCTCAGGAGGCAGGTCACCGGTCCTTTTGGTAACCAGGTCTGGGCCATCCGTTTCCCCAGACCTTTCCTCCAATCTGCCTCTCCCGTTGGCCGCGCCTTCAGCCACTTCTGGCAGGATGTAGAGGCGGCTTTCACAGTTGGTGCTGACCAGGTACCCTCTTTGTGGTGGAGAGCCAGGCCCCATAAACAGGCATGCTCTCTGGTTGCAGGTGAGCCAAGGCCCCATAAACGGACGTGCTCCCTGGTTGCAGACGAGCCAAGCCCCTAAACAGGCTGGCTCTGGTGGTGGTACCCTCTGGTGTAACTATTTACACTGCGAGAGTTTGTGGCTATAGCCAGTTCATAGCCTTAAGGTTCATTTCTCACATCAGTTTATGTGGGCACATACTTAAACATTTAACGTTGCAAAACTTCAAACTTGTCAAACTGGTAACTTGCTGTATTTCTTTCTTTACTTTACATGGATTCCTCCTCACCAGGGCTTGGGCCTGTAGGGCTGCGGCACCTGTTGCTTCCTTGACTTCTTTCTTCGTCTGTGGTAGTCTCATCAGTGGGTTCTTTATCTGTTCTTTCTCTATCTCTGTCTTTCCTTTCTTCTTCTGTGTCTGTTGCTTTTTCTTTAGGACATGGTGTCACATCGAGTGCATACCAGCCTCTTTCTCCTTGATGCATTGTAAATTGCACTGAATCTCCCATTCTTAAGTTCCTTCCAGGATGTCCTCTGGGCAAATGAGCTCTAACGTCTCTTCTGTTGACAAAAATGCCTTCCTTCATACCAGGTGCTACTATGAAGCCGTATCCTGATTTTAGGCTGAAATCTTCTACTACTCCTCGACAAAGGGGTCCTCTGACCTGGGCGTTGGACCTTCTCAGGAACCGTTTCTCCTTCAAGTCTCTGGCCGTTATTTCATCTTTCTTCTCTGGAGACTGCGGTGCTGGGGAAAACTGTGTTCTGCTACGACGCCGTGTCTTGCGGGCTGGATTCTGCAGAGTACAGCTTACAAACTCCCAGGTGAGGCTTTTGGGCAGATCTTCTTCAGCAGACGGTATCGGGTCTTCTTCATCCCAGCGGGAATATGGCAGCATCTCTGGCTCTGGGCATGGATCCACTGCTGATGGCTCCGGGGTCAGCTCCTCAGCTTCCTGGCCTCCTCTCCCCCTTAGTTCTTCTGAGCACTCCTTTGGTGGCAGCGCTGGGGATGAGTGTTCATCAGCTGGCCCGGGCGGTGAACTTTTTGGCGTGGATATCTCCAGAGTCTTCTGAGGGGTATGTGGAGGGAGCAGATACCGGTCCACCATCTCCTTTGGGAACTGGGCCTCTAGGTCAGCCTTCAGCCTCTGGTATTCGGGGTCCTCCCCCAGCGTAGACTGCCTAGCAGGGACCTCCTTGGACTGGGGAGCGGTGTCTGCTCTGGCCTTGCAGGCCGGGGTAAATGGTGGTACAATCTTGTCTTGATGGGCCGCGCCTGGCGTGGCGGCGGCCTGGTCTTGGCGGGCCGCGCCTGGCATGGCGGCGGCCTGGATCAGCGTCGCTGTTGCAGCTGGCGTCTTAGCGGGCATCGCTACTATGGCCGGTTCTTGGCGGGCCGGGCAGGGCATCGCTGCGGCGGCCTGGATCGGCGTCGCTGTCACGGCCTGGATTGGCGTCGCAGCTGCGATGGGATCTGTGCAGGCTGGGCTGGGCGTCGCTGCAGCGATCTGGGCTTGGCGGGCCGCACCGGACGTGGCTGCGGCCTGGTTCAGCACCTCACTTGCGGCGCGGACGAGCGTTGCTGCTACGGTGGGGTCTCGGCGGGCCGGGCCTAGCATGGCGGCGGCCTGGGTCAGCGTCACACCTGCGGCGCGGATGAGGGTCGCGGTGGCAGCCGGTTCTTTGCGGGCCGGACTGGGCGTTACTGCAGGGACCGGGTCTTGGTGGGCCGAGCAGGGCATCGCTGCGGCGGCCTGGGCTTGGCGGGCCGCACCTGGCGTGGCTGCGGCCTGGCTCAGCGTCGCCGCGCCGGGCGCCTCTTCAGGGACTGCGGGCGTGGCAGCAGGGGTCGGGGCACTCGTGCTGGCAGGGGCAACACTGGACTCACCCATCGGTAGCATCATCGGGGTCTGAGTCGTCACCGCCCGATCTGGCACTCGTCGCGTGGCCCTCTCCTCGTAGGCCTGAACCGCCGCGGTCATCCCCAGGAACTCCATACGTCCGTCTCTGATCTGCCTTCCGATCCTGGCTTCCAGTTGATCGCAGAACTCGGCAAGCTCCCGACACCACCAGGCAGCGGAGCCTGGCTCTGGGTCTCTGTGTTCAGACGCCATTTCCTCTGCGTCCCTTTCCTCCAACAACAGACTTGTGGCTTCCTTTCTGTCCCGACGTCTCTGAACGCCTCCGCTCTCGTTACTTGCGAGGTCAGAACTCTGCAGGGGATCTCTGGGTAGCCACACCTCTTCGTGGGCGGTAACTTCTTCCAGCGCGGGCTGCTGTTGTTTTTCAGCGCGCTTTTCATGGTGGCAATATGGCGGCGCTTCCAATTTTTCAAGCGGACCGCCCAGGCACATGGTCACCTGTCTGAACAGGTCTAGTCTTTATCCTGTTCGTGACGCCAGATGTGAAGCCCCGCAAACGCTGTGTCGGTGCATTACCTTCAGGGACTCCACGCAGCTGGATCTGGTCACCGGTAGGAAATCTTCTATTTGTCGTGACGCCACTCTCAGAATTGCGATCAGTGGGGACCGCCACTGCAGATTAAGGGATGCCTGGGGCTGATGGTGGGTGCAGTCGGTTGGAATAGCCTCCTGAGAGTGAGGCAAGCCCCAGGGCCCTGGGTAGGTGTGTAGAACCACAAGGCGCAGAATAACTCCACACAAGCAGAATGTCTTTCAGGGGTTTTACTCACAGTTGATGGCAGGGTGAGTAACCCGGGCGTAGCTGGGATGAACCAGGCTGGAACCAGGTGTCCTTCAGGCTGACTGATGAGGGTGACTACCGACTCGCCTTCCTTAGCCCTTGGTGGTTTGGGGTAACCCCGACTTTTAGTCCCTATGGGGGTCACCCAGGGAAGTTGCTGGTGCCTCTCTCCCCTTCGTTTTGGCCCGTTTGCTTGTAGCCTGGACCAGGACACTCCGGCTGCTTGCCTCCTGTGAACTATGGGCCCTAACTGTGGCTACGTGGCTGCGGACTCTGTAGTGTTGTGGTGTGGGCTTTGAGGGCCCCACACCGGCAGGTTTAGCAAGGAAAGTTGGATCTATCCCCGCACCGGGATCTGCCGCCCGTTTGGGCCTGGTTCTCCCTAGCAGTCTCCTTACTTCCCACTCCGTTGCTCTCTCTTTAGCTGAAGATGGCTTTCGGGTAGCACCACTAGGTGACCGTTCTCCCCCGTCGGTAGCCACTGCGCGGACGCTGTCAGACTGCAACAGCCCCAGGGGTCTGCTCCTGCTCTCCCCTGAACTGCACACTGAACCGGCTCACTTGAGGGTCCTGCCCTGCTGCTCCTGTCAGAGCTCCACTTCCATGCTCCTCACTCCTCCCCACTCTGCTTCAGACTCCTTTTCTCCTTCTCCCTCTTGTGCCTGCCTACGCCACCTAGCAACCAGACTCTCTTACCACACCCCTTGAGTGGAGATGGAGGCTTTTGGCCCCCTCCACTATTCCAGTGGAGGTGAAGGCTTTGCCCCCTCCTGGGATCCCCAGGGGTCCTCTCAAAGGTACATGTGTGAGACCTGATCACTATGCGCCTGTGTAGTCACACCTCGGTCAGCCTTCTGGATTACCTGTATTGTACTGTCCCCAGGGTGGGTGCAGTACTCAGTGGTGCCTGACCAGGTCAGGGGCGCCACATGTACACTCTAAATAACACACACGCATTAAGGTCTAATCCACTGGCAACAAAAGGGAGCTCACCCCTAAGTTGAAATGGCCAAAATGAGGGCAAAATATAATTTTTTGTGTGGCCACTATTATGTTCAAGCATTGCCTTAACTCTCCTGGGCATGGAGTTCACTAAAGATTGATAGGAACCACTGGAATACTCTTGCACTCCTCCATGACGACATCACGGAGCTGGTGGATGTTAGAGACCATGCGCTCTTCCACCTTCCATTTGAGTAGGCCCCAAAGGTGATCAATACGGTTTAGGTCTGAGACCTGCTTGGCCAGTCCAGCACCTTTACTCTCAGTTTCTTTAACAAGACATTGGCTGTCTTGGAGATGTAATCAAGTTGGAATACTGCCCTGTGGCAGTTATTTTTTACCTTTAAGAGTACTCACAGAATTTTTGTTTGGATTATTTTTATTAATTTTTATGCGTTCAATACATACTACTACAAATACAATTGAACAATCTACCCTTTGTGTCTCTGTACACTAAAAAGTCTCTAAATTTTCCCTATATACCTGTAGCTATCTATTTGTAGGGGTCGGCACTCTAGGTTAAAATAGGTTGGTGCCCCCACTCCGCGGCGACTTGCCCTTCATGTTTTTATCCTATTGCTGTCTTATAGGAGATTGTGTGGCGCCCTGGACTAGCCAGGTCGTCACAGGTAACATACATACACCCCCACCCCCATTAGACAGCAAAATTAGCCAAACACAAAATCCTTGTTGCCTCCCTCCAGGGTCTGATGTCCACACCAGGTGGGGCGGAGCCAAGCGGTTGGTCCCACCCACCAAGGAGTTCACAGGCCTGGAGGCGGGAAAAACAGACAGATAGTCTTGGAGGTTGAAGTGAGAGGAGTGAAGTGGAGAGTGTCTGGGTTTGTGGCCCAGGCACTGACAACAAGGTTGGCAGACGGTGGTGGCCGTCTGCAGGAGTGGTGAATCAACGTGGAACCGTAGGACCGGGGACGGGCGGTGGCCCGCCGGTACCGACCGGGGAGCGAAGTGAAGCCAGCACACACAGGCAGGGCCATCGGACCCCGACTAGGCTTGGAGTCGCCGTCAACAGTCAAATCCGAGTGTGACAGGAACCCCAGGGGTTTCCTAACAGCCAAAGACCCGTTAGAAGGCAACCGTCCGCACCGTGAGGGTATACAGCTACCGCCTAAGGCTAGAGACCCAAGGCCCAGCGCCTGCGGGCAAACGGGCTCCTACGGCATCCATACACCGGGGAGCGGACTACCGTTGGGGATCCATCGTAGTCAAACAGTACTCAAAGATGCAGGGAAAGACAGCCGCCATCACCTGTCCGGGGAGAGACACTGCAGCCGGCTGCGGGACCCGTCCATCCAGCTGTTTGGTTTACCGAGGACTTTGTGCATCTCTTACTGAGTACACCCGTGCCATCCGGCACCGCGCCGCGCTGTCCCTGCAACCCTGCACCTCACCAACCCTGCCTCCCCGTCACACCACCGGGCCCCAGGACCACCGACCCCTACCCACGGAGGGGGAAAACAACATCCCAGCTGCTCCCTACCATCACTCCCGGGATCCCCGTCACCAGCAGCGGTGGTGCCCATCTTCACCACAACCCGTGGGTGGCATCACGGACTAAATCCCCCAAAAACCAACCACCCTTTTCACTCACGGGCGAGGAGCGCCGCTCGAGTCCCCGGATCCGGCCCACCGCTCGAGCCACCGAGCAGCCGCAGCAGCGCCGGACCCGAGTGTTAGCGAGCGCAGCGGCGGCATCCTCCCCGCCCGCGACAATTGAAATACGTATAGACACCTGTGTTGAGGAATAGATATAGGTGTTTGAAAAGTACAGGATAGATATAGCTTTTCATCAGTCTGAATGGGAAATATAGGGCACTATTAAAATTGTGTTGACCCACTTGATGGACTGACCCAAATTTTAACGACTCGTTATTTTGGGTCAGAAATGAAACTAATTGTTCTGGCCATACACAGTTGATTGTGGCTGCGCACACTATGGCTGCGCACACTGTGGCTGGTGTGATGTTGCAGCCCCTGCAATGTGGGGGTGGGGGTACTCATTCAGCATGCGGGTTCAGGTAGACACGGGAGGCACTTTGTAAACCTCAGGCTGCTTTATTTGGATTGCATAAAGCATACTGCCAGTACCGACAACAAATGGCATTTACATGCAGGAAAACAGGCACATTCCAAATCACCAGATCTCCAGGGTCAGTCCAGCACATAAGTCTCAGCAGAGACTTCTCAGAAGAGGTTTCCTCATCTCCACCCACAGACAATCCCGGAACTACTTCCTCCAGATTATACGGATCAGAACAACGAGTGTGTCCAGAGGCCTGGCTTTTACCTCTGGGACCACACCCCGAGGTGGAGATATTGTGAACAGCCATCCCACCCATCTCTTTAGCTGTTCACAACAAACCTGGCCCAGGTAATACACATTTAGGGTATGTGCGCACGTTGCTTTTTACCTGCTTTTTACCTGCTTTTTTGCTGCTTTTTCTTCTGCGCTGTTTAATGCCAAAATGGATGTGTTCTTCTATTCAAGCAAAGTCTATGGGAATTTGGGTTTCTTGTTCACACTATGTTGTTCAAAATGCTGCTTTTTTGAGGCAGAACTTTGGTCAAAAACTCAGCTTTTCAAAGAAGCAACATGTCAATTGTTTTTGCCATTTGGGTTTTGCACTGCAAAGCTG
This sequence comes from Anomaloglossus baeobatrachus, assembly GCF_048569485.1. Taxonomy (NCBI): domain Eukaryota; kingdom Metazoa; phylum Chordata; class Amphibia; order Anura; family Aromobatidae; genus Anomaloglossus; species Anomaloglossus baeobatrachus. The sequence goes on along the minus strand of NC_134356.1, from coordinate 87,855,705 downwards.
AGTTTTTGACCAAAGTTCTGCCACAAAAAGGCAGCATTTTGAACAACATAGTGTGAATAAGAAACCCAAATTCCCATAGACTTTGCTTGAATAGAAGAACACATCCATTTTGGCATTAAACAGCGCAGAAGAAAAAGCAGCAAAAAAGCAGGTAAAAAGCAGGTAAAAAGCAACGTGCGCACATACCCTAACCCTCTCAGCACCTAATATGCTGGAGTATTCCACCCAGGTTCACATCACTGACTTCAGTAATCTCAGCGACACATATCTCCCCTCTTGCACCGTACAAGTGATCATATCACATATCCCCCCCCTCTGCCCAAAGCCACGGGGATTTGGCACCTAGATATAGCGGACAAGAGCACCCCCTCTGTCCGCCTTGGACTTCAGCCCTTGACATACCATCCGATACCGTCACCAGACGCTTCCCAGTGAACCCTCTTCTTGGATACGCCCCCTGGTCAGACCTATCTCTCCATGACGGCCCCCAACAGCCAGTGTGGTAGGGAGAATCTCATTTAGGCCTCTTTCACACGTCAGTATTTTGCATCAGTGTTTTGTCAGTGTGTCATCAGTAATTGGATACCAAAACCAGGAGTGGAACTTAGAGAAGAACTAATTGAAAGACTGACACCTGTTCTGTGTTTTAGAGACACTTCTGGTTTTGGCATCCAAATACTGATGAAACACTGATGCAAAATACTGCCGTGTGAAAGAGGCCTTAGTCGGTACTACCGTCCCGTCTAACTCCAAGCTATCCGGTCCACTAGAGGGGTTACTATCGAGGGGCCTCAGCACTGAGCTGACAGAAGAGTCGCCATAGCTAGACCATCCGCATTGTCTTTTTGCAGATCTATTTTGGGCTCTTCTTCTAGGGCATCTTCATCTGTCTCTCCGATTTTGCACTCTCTTGTCAGAATCTTTGGCTAAAGACACGTCACTCCTTTCATTCTGTCCATTGGACTTTGTCTCAAACGACCGAGACCTTTCAGAGTCTGTGCTATAGCCTGATGAATACCTGGGTCCTCTATGACCTTGGCTCATTTTACTAATGGACTTGATTTTGCCTTCTGAGGTAACACATTCATAAAGTGGGCCACACTTCTTTTCTAGGCCATAGCCCAAACATGGTCGCCATCTCACGCCAACGTGGCGAAGTTGGTTTGCAATTTTCTGTCCTTCTAGCTTCAATTGTTTAAATTCTTCCAAGTATCCCAGGCGGTATTCTAGGAGGGCTCGTATATCTTCAACACTCCTTTGTTCCCACAATGGCACATGGAACCATACCAACTTCACAGGGCATCTTGGCTTCATTATGAATATCAATTCTTAATCTCGTCACACCGGTCTTATCAACCATCTCCTGCATGGTTCCTCCATGTCATCCCAGAAACCTCATGACCAGCTCTCTGGGCACTTGTATGATCTCTTCCACATACTCCAACAACCTTTGAGCTGTCTTGACCGCTTCTGCAGTTTTCCCATGGATACAAAATGTTCCACTAGTTTTTTCTAATTGCACAGCTGTAACACCTGGAACCTTCCTGGCTTGCTTAACATTATTTCTTAGGGCTCTTATTGCCAGCCCAATTAATGTTTTCTTCACAACCACCACTTCTTGAAACACTGTGGTCAGCTGCTTCATCTGCGCCAAGAATCTGGTATCTTCATCCTTCTTTGCAGTGATGAGCCACTTCATACAAAGACACCGTAGGTGCATGTCACTCAGGATGGCCACTCGCTTCTTTGTGACATCATTTAAAGAGCACACCACCAACCGATTAGTCTCTGCGGCAAAGTACACTTTACAGGCTCCTACTGCCTTCTGAAATCTCTCTCGCACCATCTCACTGGCACAGGCTTCTCTTAAGTCTTCCGGCACATCTATCAGGCACTTGAAGACTGGTCTGTTTCCTTTACTTTCAAGGACACTAGACTGTTCCTGAGGTCTCTTGGCTCCCTCCATATTCTTCACCAAAGGCTTCACCTTTTGAGTTACACACTCCTCGGGTTCAGCCCCAGCCTCAGAGCCTTTGGGTTTCATGCTCTTAGCTGAGTCAATCTTCATGTCTGCGATCTTGGTCTTACCCACTGAGTCAGTCAAGCTCCTGATGAGATCTCGGGTCCAGACTTCACCTCTTCCTCAGAGGCTCTTTCCTCCTTTTCAAAACCAGCTGTGTCTTGGGACTTCCCTGCATTACCTCCAACTTCCTCTTGGGTCTCTGCAGTGTCACTATCAGCCTTCTCTTGGGAATTTGCAGCATCACCTTCTGCCAGGGTGTCACACCCTTCAGCATGGTACGCTGTTCCTTTTAGAGATGTGGGTCTGTATTCGCTGTTATCCACCCCAGCACTAGGTAGTTCACCAGTCTGCTCACCATGACCATTGTGGATTATTTCTCCACCAACCATTCTTCCCGGATTTCTTTTCTTGTAGTCAGGGCTGTATTTTGCCTTCGTGCTGCCCTAGGCACTATAAGTGGTCGCGCCCCTTAGTGACAACGTAACACTATGAGTTTTCGCACACGACATCTGTTTAAGGCAGATCTACTCTGTAAAACACTTGAAAAAGTATCAATGAGAAATGAAGGGCACTACCCCCCCCCCCAATGGGAATCACCACAGGCACATCAAAACATAGCATGAGTATAAAATATTCCCATCACACCGTCCCCACTTATATACTGTGACTGTCACACTGACCCTAATAAACTACACACTGCCCTCCCTTATACATTATACCCACCACACCTTCCTCAATTATGAAATATGATCTGCACATTGACCTCACATCATGTTGCCCCGTCCTCACAATGTCCCATGCATGCTGCCTCCTCCTCACAATGTCCCATGCATGTGTGACGCCCTGGGCAAGCCAGGGGTCAGAGGTCATTACACCACCACACCCTACACCCCAGTTAGGCACATCAGCTACCAAAATCCTTGTTGCCTTCCTCCAGGAGCTGGTGTTCACACCAGGGGGTGGGCCAGGTGGTTGGCTCCGCCCACCGAGGAGTACACAGCTCTGGAGGCGGGAAAACCAGGCAGTTAGCTCAGGGAGAGCTTGAGTGTGGAACTAAGATGAGTGTTAGAGTTGAAAGTGAGAGGAAGTGGTAAAGGAGGACAGTAAGAGGAGCTGAAGGAAGGTGAAAGGTGACAGAAAGAAAGCCTGAAGTGAGTCCAGCTGTGTGCAGGACAGGGTCAGCAAGGTCAGCAACGGCGGTGACTGTCTGGAGGGGTGACTGCTCGGGAGTTCCTGGAAGGACCGCGGACGGGTGGTGACCCGGCGGTCTGGAGCAGTGTACAAAGGACAATCAGCACCAGGGCAGGGGCCTCTCAGACCCCGGCAAGGCTAGGAGTCACCATAATTTGCCGAATCCGTCAGTGAAGGGGACGTAGATCCCCCAACAACCAAGTCCCGATTGAAGGCAACAGCCCAACCATTACAGTAGAGACACCGCCACCGCCAGGGCTCCAGTTTCTAAGGGCCAGCGCCTGCGGGCAAAGAGTAGAGCTCCTCCGGTCCAGCTTGAAGCCGGGGAGCGGGTTACCGGTGGGAACCCATCGAAACCATCAACAACAAAGGTGCAGGAAAAGGGACATCACCGTCACCTACTGGGAAGGCAAGTGCAGCCGTCCGTGGGAACCGTCTTTCCAGCCGTGTGGTTTACCGAAAACTGTGTCACCGTCTCAGGCTGAGTGAGTACCACAGTGCCGCAAGGCACAGCGCTGCCCCCGCGTCCCTGCGCCCACCAGGCCCTGCATCTCCCACCACATCACTGGGCCCCGGGATCACCAACCCCTACCCACGGAGGGGCAACACAACAACTTGCTGCTCCACGCCATCACTCCCGGGATCCCCATACAGAGCAGCGGTGGTGCCAACAAATCACCACAACCGTGGGTGGCGTCACGGACAATAGACTAAATCCCAAAACCCAATCCCCTTTCACTCACGGGCGAGGAGCGCTGCTCGAGACCCCGGGATCCGGCCCACCGCTCGAGCCACCACTGAGCAGCCGGACCCGAGCAGGGGGGTGAGCGCAGTGCTGACACCCTCCTCCCCGCCCGCGACACATGCTTCCCCCTCCTCACAATGTCCTGTGCATACTGCCCCCTCCTCACAATGTCCCATGCATGCTGCCCCCTCCTCACAATGTTCCATGCATGCTGCCTCCTCCTCACAATGTCCCATGCATGCTGCCCCCTACTCACAATGTCCCATGCATGCTGCCCCCTCCTCACAATGTCCCATGCATGCTTCCCCCTCCTCACAATGTCCCATGCATGCTTCCCCCTCCTCACAGTGTCCCATGCATGCTGCTCCCTCCTCACAATGTCCCATGCATGCTTCCCTCCACTCACAATGTCCCATGCATGCTGCTCCCTCCTCACAATGTCCCATGCATGCTGCCCCCTCCTCACAATGTCCCATGCATGCTGCCCCCTCCTCACAATGTCCCATGCATGCTGCTCCCTCCTCACAATGTCCCATGCATGTTGCCCCCTCCTCACAGTGTCCCATGCATGCTGCCCCCTACTCACAGTGTCCCATGCATGCTGCCCCCTCCTCACAGTGTCCCATGCATGCTACCCCCTCCTCACAGTGTCCCATGCATGCTGCCCCCTCCTCACAATGTCCCATGCATGCTGCCCTCCCCTCACAATGTCCCATGCATGCTTCCCCCTCCTCACAATGTCCCATGCATGCTGCCCCCTCCTCACAGTGTCCCATGCATGCTGCTCCCTCCTCACAATGTCCCATGCATGCTGCCCCTCCTCACAATGTCCCATGCATGCTGCGCCCTCCTCACAATGTCCCATGCATGCTGCGCCCTCCTCACAATGTCCCATGCATGCTGCCCCTCTCCATGAGCTCCTAATGCTGCCTTCCTCTTTTCCATAATGACACCTCCATGCTGCCCCAATCATCATACTAAGACCACCACACTAACGCTTATGCTGAGACACCCCCCACACACACACACACTACCCCACTCTTGGTTTTGACTCCCCTACATTGCTCCACTCCATACTGAGCCCACACATGCTGCCCCTTCTCCATAATGAGCTCCCAATGCTGCCCCCCTCTCATTCTGAGACCTTAAACTCCCCCCATCGATTTTGTCATTGCACTATCCCTCAACCCTTGTCCTCTGTCTCTAGCATTGGCCCCTCTCTCCCATTCCCCCAGCAGCAGCCTCTCTCCCCCGCCTTCAGCAGCAGCCTCTCCCCCAGCATCAGCCTCTCTTCCCCAGCCCCCCCAGCATCAACCTCTCTCCCCCCAGCGTCCCCCAGCATCAGCCTCTCTCCCCCAGCCTCCCCCAGTTTCAGCCTCTCTCCCCCAGCTTTCCTCAGCATCAGCCTCTCTCCCCCAGCTTCCCCCAGCATCAGCCTCTCTGCCCCCAGCATCAGCCTCTCTGCCCCCAGCATCAGCCTCTCTTCTCCCGGCCTCCCCAGCATCAGCCTCTCTCCTCCCAGCCTCCCCCAGCATCAGCCTCCCCCCCTCCCAGCCTCTGCCAGCATCAGCCTCCCCCAGCATCAGCCTCTGTCCTCCCAGCCTCCCCCAGCATCAGCCTCTCTTCTCCCAGTCTCCCCCAGCATCAGCCTCTCTCCTCCCAGCCTCCCTCAGCATCAGCTTCCCCCTCCCAGCCTCCCTCAGCATCAGCTTCCCCCTCCCAGCCTCCCCCAGCATCAGCCTCCCCCAGCATCAGCCTCTCTCCTCCCAGCCTCCCCCAGCATCAGCCTCCCTCAGCATCAGCCTCCCTCCTCCCAGCCTCCCCCAGCATCAGCCTCTCTCCTCCCAGCCTCCCCCAGCATCAGCCTCTTTCCTCCCAGCCTCCCCCAGCATCAGCCTCTCTCCTCCCAGCCTCCCCCAGCATCAGCCTCTCTCCTCCCAGCCTCTCTCCTCCCAGCCTCCCCCAGCATCAGCCTCTCTCCTCCCAGCCTCCCCCAGCATCAGCCTCTCTCCTCCCAGCCTCCCCCAGCATCAGCCTCCCTCAGCATCAGCCTCCCTGCTCCCAGCCTCCCCCAGCATCAGCCTCCCTCCTCCCAGCGCCTCTTTCCTCCCAGCCTCCCCCAGCATCAGCGTCCCTCAGCATCAGCCTCCCTCCTCCCAGCCTCCCCCAGCATCAGCCTCCCCCCTCCCAGCCTCCCCCAGCATCAGCCTCCCCCAGCATCAGCCTCCCTCCTTCCAGCCTCCCCCAGCATCAGCCTCCCTCCTCCCAGCCTCCCCCAGCATCAGCCTCCCTCAGCATCAGCCTCCCTCCTCCCAGCCTCCCCCAGCATCAGCCTCCCCCCTCCCAGCATCAGCCTCCCCCAGCATCAGCCTCAGCCTCCCTCCTCCCAGCCTCCCCCAGCGTCAGCCTCCCCCCTCCTAGCCTCCCCCAGCATCAGCCTCCCCCTCCCAGCCTCCCCCAGCATCAGCCTCCCCCTCCTAGCCTCCCCCAGCATCAGCCTCCCCCAGCATCAGACTCTCTCCCCCAGCCTCCCCCAGCATCAGCTTCTCTTTCCCCAAGTCTCCCCCAATATCAGCCTCTCTCCCCCCACCACATGCGCAGATCTCCAGTCTGCATTAGAAACACCCCCACGCTCCTTATGAATCTTCAGCTCTGCGAGCACTTACCTGCTCCAGGGCCCACTGTCATCTTCCTGGCTCACGTGAGTATCCTCTTCTGACACCGGCTTCCATCGCGGCGTCCTCTGCAGCATCCTGCTGTGAGCTCTGCATGTGAAATCCACACAGCATTGGACGCAGCACAGAGGAAGGAGGTGATTGGCGCGCCTGTGACCCCGGAAGTGCAGGTGCCGGCAGTTCCGGGGTCAATCAGCTCTCTGTCTCCAGCCGCCGCAGTTTGTCTGCATTCGCGTCTTAATTGATGCGGATACAAATAAATGGAGGTGCGCCTCTCCCCCCTCCCCCCTCCGAAAATACAGCGTATTTAATGGATATGTAAAAAAAAAAATATTTTTTTTTTACTGCTAGAAGGTGCCGCCCCCCCCGCATCCTGCCGCCCCAGGCACGGGACCACGGGTGCCTAATGGTAAATACGGCCCTGCTTGTAGTGCTTTCCAGGATTTAATTTCCTATACCACTCTCACTTGACAGACCATCAGCTTTGTGCTAGGAAATCATAGGGGACACCACCATTACTTCCTTGGTTGGCTCCTTTTCTGAAATTTCAGCCCACTGATTTTTGTCGGTACAATGTGTCAGTTCAGTCTCTGATTCCTCTTTCTTTGGCAGGATATCGCTGTCTGACTCTACCGTAGCAGTTGCTACTGGCAACCTGTTTTCATTAACCAGGTATTTCACCTTCTCTCCACCCTCAGACGGCATACACTGTGCCACCTCTCGGCGCTTATTACGTCTTCGGCGTCGGAAGTTTTACCCTTTTCACCCATCTGTACCTCACTGTACTCGTTTGTCACCTTTCTTGAGTCAGTGTCTTTACTGGAGTCATCGTCACTCCCCCTGGTGTCCTGGACTAACACGTCCCCACTTAACCAGGTGTCGGCCCCCCTATCTGGAGCTCTCCCGTTTTTAACAGTCACACTATCATTTGCTACTTTAAAAGGTCATGTCACTAAGTTGGGCATGTTCCCCATTTTCTTTGGTCACCCCTAACTTAGGACTGTTGCCTCTAGGAGGCACTCTCTCCTCCTTCTGACACAGAAACATACAACAAGGTACCCTTTCAGCCTCCAGCTGTGGTGGGGCTTCCTTAGCACCACTCCGATTTTTGCATGAGCTCGTGGGCACTTTCCCCAGCTCCCACAAGTCCTCAAAAAAAAAAAAAAAAATCAGTCCCGGCCTATTATAATGGGATGCGGTAAGTCAAGCACTACACCAAGATTAACGGATCCAAACACCCCATCCGTCTCAACGATCACTCGGGACCGTGGATACTCTCCAATGTTTCCATGTCTGCAGCGGGCTTCCATCTTTCCAGGAATCAGGTAGGTATTGAGCGAGGCCCTCACCAGGGACACCAAGCTCACTGACTCTACCATCCCAGTCACACATTTGCCATCAACTTCCATGGAACACAGACGTGACTTCTCGTTAGCCGGGCAGTCTGTACCGCAGACCGGACACGCATAGCATGAGCAGCATTGTCCTTGGCTACTGTCCACCGGTGCCACTACACCTTTGGATTTGGAATGCTCCGCCCCTTTTTGGGCCACCACCGCTTTCTGGGGCTCCGCCCCCTTTTGAGTAACTACCCCTTTCCGGGCCTCTGCCCCTTTTGGGCAACCATCGCCTTCCGGGACTCTGCCCCCTTTGGGCGACCACCCCTTAATGGGACTCCGCCCCCTTATGGGGTTTCTGTGGCTTCCTTGCAGTGTCTTTAGCCCCCAGTTCACACCGTTCCCCATTATCTCCCTGGGCACCCTGTGTCCATACTGGCCCCAGAAGGGAACTCACAAACTTGTCCACTGCTACCACATCTCTGTGCACTGACCGCTCCCTCTGTCCATGCACAAGGAACTGGTACAGCTCCTCCATAACGTCCAGGCCTGCTGCTCCACTCATGGCCGCTCAGCTCCCCCGGACTGTCGTGGACCCGCCGATCAACCGCAAGCCGCTTGAGTGCGCTGTCACTTTTCGTGGACCCGCCAATCCACAGCTGGAAACCCAACACGTGCTCCCGGGAACGCTGCCAGCTATCTAGCACCAATTGTGATGTTGCAGCCCCTGCAATGTGGGGGAGGGGGTATTCACTCAGCATGCGGGTTCAGGTAGAGAGGCACTTTGTAAACCTCAGGCTGCTTTATTTGGATTGCATAAAGCATACCGCCAGTACAGACAACAAATGGCATTTACATGCAGGAAAACAGGCACATTCCAAGCTTTCTCATGAGCCAGATCAGACACCCCCATACTTTGCACTGACGAGGGGCAAGCACCCCGAAACACCGTGTCTGCAAATTGGGATTCTGACCTGGCTTATATATCCTGAGTCATATTGCAAAGGATTGTTAAAAATCCACTTGTGACTTTTAGGATCGCTACTTCCAATAGGTGGCGCTGTGCTAGAGTTTGTCTCCATTACTGGAGAGACAATTTGAGCAGATCTCCAGGGTCAGTCCAGCACATAAATCTCAGCAGAGACTTCTCAGAAGAGGTTTCCTCATCTCCACCCACAGACAAACCCGGAACTACTTCCTCCAGCACAGGGTTATACAGATCAGAACAACGAGTGTGTCCAGAGGCCTGGCTTTTACCTCTGGGACAACACCCCGAGGTGGAGATATGGTGAACAGCCAGCCATCCCACCCATCTCTTTAGCTGTTCACAACAAACCCGGCCCAGGTAATACACATTAACCCTCTCAGCACCTAATATGCTGGAGTATTCCACCCAGGTTCACATCACTGATTTCAATAATCTCAGCGACACATATCTCCCCTCTTGCACCATACAAGTGATCATATCACACTGGCTTCTCTCTTATGACACCACTTGCTGTGCTGGTATACTAGAAGTGTAGTTTATGACTTCTGAAAATCAAAGATGGCCGAGAACACCTCTGTGCAGCATCTAACTTCATTCCTTCACCTATTATATCCATTAGATGATTATGCTCAATGCCGTCAACGATAACATTTTGACAGCTAATATAAAAACTACCACTATATCTACATGGGTTGAACTCTGGAACCCCATACAAATATAAAGTCTCTAGATATATTGAATATGGTTGTATAGAGACATTATATATGTATGGGTTTCAGAGTTATGGTGGCAGTGTTTTATAATACCTGCTAAAATGTTATTGTGCCGCCCCTGCAGCGGATCGAACTGCTCGGATCCGGGTGGCGATTACTCGTGGCTCGAGGGTCTCCGGACCCGGGGGCTAGGGGCCACACTCAAATGGAAAAGGGGGTATTTACAGGTGAAATATAGTTTGTGATGCCACCCGTGGTGTATGGTAATTGGGAGTACTGCCGCTGCGATTGGGGAGCACCTGGGGTGTTGGAGCGGGGCAGCAAGATGTCGTCATCCTCCACGGGTAGGGGAAGGCCCCGGGACTCTAGATGGTGGTGTGGGGTACAGGGGGAGCGCAGGCTTGCTGGTTGCAAGGGTTAATCAGCTACTCACTCAGCAATAAAGCAAACGCCGACAACAGGCTAAACTAAGTCTCTGGGTGCCGCTGCCTCTTGAGGGGAGCTCGTCCGGGTCCCGTCCCCTGCAGCACTGCCTGGTGGTCCGTGACCAGCATCCTGGCACAAATTTAGAGTGTCCTTTGTGGCCCGCCAGCTTGGAGCTTTTCGGGCCCCGCTCCCCACTATGGCTAAGTGAAGGAGCCTGCTCTCAGGGGCTCACGCTTGGGATTTCAGTGGACCGCTTATTTGGAAAGCCCTATCCTCCTCGTTGCGCTAGTGCCCCCAATCTCTGAGCTGGGTTGGAACAGTCCATATAGGCCCTGTCCTCCGCAGGTTAATTGCCGGGTTGCCTGAAGATTCTCCCCGACCTAGGGTCCATGAACCCCGCCGTGCCTTTGGTCCTGAACTGGTGATTAGGCCCAGGCAGCTGACCGTCCTCCAAGACAGGTCCCAGGCACCTAGCCTCAATCCCCTGCGACCGGGGGTCCGACTTCTCTAGATTCAGACCACCGTCTGCGACCTAGTCTGCTTCTTCCCTGGGAGCTACAACGCCCAGCTTCCTAAGAGCTCCTCACGGCTTGAGGGCTACTACTGAACTAACTCGACACTTCTCTGCCTGACCCCTAGGTGGGCGGCCCTATTCCTGCTTAAGCAGCCCACTGGTGTGCCTGACAGGGTGTGGTGCAAAGTGTATCTAGGATTTGTGAATGCTGGTGGAGGCAGTACTGCAGGATAGCGATGCAGAACCATGGGGGGTTGAGTCCTGCACTAAAGTAAAAGAGTGTGCAGTACCCTGTGATGACCTGAATAGTCCAGGGGCGTCACATTATGATTGATGACAGTGGGGATCATTAACTAGTCAGTGATGCAAGGAAGTCAAGAGCTGCATGTTCTCTGCAAAAAATGGTATTGTTCCCCTAGGAGGAAATGGGGTACATGCTTAAAATTAACAGTCCCTAGTGACTTGTAGCTGAGAGATAAAATTCACCAGTTGGAAAAAAAAACTGTAAAAAAGAAAAACAAGTTTCAACTTGAAAAAGAGAATAGTTCAACATTGAAACGCATGGTAAAAAAAAAAATCTGTTTTTTTACTACTACTACAGAAGCAAGAACTGTTTATCCAGCTGCACAGCCTATCTTTAAAGTGTGCTTTTTCCTGTTTGCAACTTTAACCTGCTGATATGTTATGTTGTGAATAAAATATAGCTATAAGACATTTCCAAATCATTGCATTCTCGTTTTCATTACTTTTTACACTTTTTGGGAATTGGGATTATATTATTTATTACATGTAACCCACTTCATGGAAACACTGGGAGCTCATACCGCACTGCACAGCAGCACCACCTAGTGGCCACAGACTAAAGTTGCTCATTTTCAAGTTTATGGATGACATTTAAGCTAGATTCACTCATCCGTGTCAGTGTTACTATCCAAAACTGATTTTTTTTTGGTCACCCTAGTTCAGGAGTGGGAGCCTTTTTTTTTTACAAGGTCCATTAGAATAATTATACTATCATTCGGGGAACGTACAACATTATCAACTTTAAGTTTCTCCTGCTATATTATGTCAAGCGTTTAATTAACACTTCCTTTTATTGATGGCTGAAGCGGTGTCTCTTTTATGAGATATGTGAGGTTAGATGATAATTATGTTGCTACTCGCAACTGTTTTTCCAGATTTGTGTTGGTCTGGAGCGCAATCGACACTTTGCAATGACTTTTTAAAAGATCTAGCAGCAATAAGGTCTGATCATAGATGCAACTCAAGCAGTGGGGTCTATACATCACATAGGCAGAGATGTATTCAGGCTTTCCAGCACCTGGGGCAAGAATTCAGCTTGGCGCACTCCCCCCCACCAAGCGCTTTGGGTGGTCGTCATGTGACTAATCATTCAGATGTGATTATCACACCTACAGTCACGTGATGACAAGCTGCCCTTAATAATTCTCTCAATGTTCAATGAGAAACATTGGAAGAAAGGCTAGTTGTTACATACAGTCATGGCCAAAAGTTTTGAGAATGACACCAAAATTCTATTTTCACATGATCTGTTGCCCTCTGGTTTTTAATTGCGTTTGTCTGATGTTTACATCACATACAGAAATATAATTGCAATCATATTATGAGTACCAAAAGGTTATATTGACAGTTAGAATGAGTTAATGCAGCAAGTCAATATTTGCAGTGTTGACCCTTCTTCTTCAGGACCTCTGCAATTCTCCCTGTCATACTCTCAATCAACTTCTGGACCAAATCCTGACTGCTAGCTGTCCATTCTTGCATAAGCAATGCTTGCATTTTGCCAGAATTTGTTGGTTTTTGTTTGTCCACCCGTCTCTTGATGATTGCCCACAAGTTCTCAATGGGATTAAGATCTGGGGAGTTTCCAAGCCATGGACCCAAAATCTCTATGTTTTATTCCATGAGCCATTTAGTGATCACCTTTGCTTTATGGCAAGGTGCTCCATCATGCTGGAAAAGGCATTGTTGGGCGCCAAACTGCTCTTGGACAGTTGGATGAAGTTGCTCTTGGAGGACATTCTGGTACCATTCTTTATTCATGGCTGTGTTTTTAGGCAAGACTGTGAGTGAGCCGATTCCCTTGGCTGAGAAGCAACCCCACACATGAATCGTTTCAGGATGCTTAACAGTTGGCATGAGACAAGACTGGTGGTAGCGCTCACCTCTTCTTCTCCTAATAAGCTGTTTTCCAGATGTCCCAAACAATCGAAAAGGGGATTCATCTGATAAAATGACTTTACCCCAGTCCTCAGCAGTCCACTCCCTGTACCTTTTGCAGAATATCAGTCGGTCCCTGATGTTTTTTCTGAAGAGAAGTGGCTTCTTTGCTGCCCTCCTTGAAACCAGGCCTTGCTCAAGCAGTCTCCTCCTCACAGTGCGTGCAGGAGCACTCTCACCGGCCTGCTGCCATTGCTGAGCTAGCTCAGCACTGCTGGTAGTCAGATCCCGCAGCTGAAACAGTTTTAAGATACGGTCCTGGCGTTTGCTGGTCCTTCTTGGGTGCCCAGGAGCCTTTTTTGCAACAATGGAAGCTCTCTCCTTGAAGTTCTTGATGATGCGATAGATTGTTGACTGGGGTAGAATCTTTGTAGCTGCGATACTCTTCCCTGTTAGGCCATTTTTGTGCAGAGCAATGATGGCTGCACGTCTTTCTTTAGAGATAACCATGGTTAACTGAAGAGAAATAATGATACCAAGCACCAGCCTCCTTTTAAAGTGTCCAGTGGTGTCATTCTTACTTAGTCATGACTGATTGATCGCCAGCCCTGTCCTCATCAACACCCACACCTGTGTTAATGGAACAATCACTAAAACAATGTTAGCTGCTCCTTTTAAGGCAGGAATGCAATGATGTTGAAATGTGTTTTGGGGGTTAAAGTTAATTTTCTTAGCCAATATTGACTTTGCAAGTAATTGCTGTTAAGCTGATCACTCTTTATGACATTCTGGAGTATATGCAAATTGCCATTAGAAAAACGTAAGCAGTAGACTTTGTAAAAATTAATATTTGTAGCATTCTCAAAACTTTTGGCCATGACTGTAGAAGTATGAAAATCACATTTAAGTGGAGAGGCCATGTAATGACTGCTGGAACCAGCAAGCAGAGCCGAATCCTGACAGTAAGTATATTACACACTCCTAGAACTGGGGAAGCTACAATGCTTAATATTTATAATTAATCAGCTTGTACAGGTTTGAGATGAAAGTCTATGTGACTGCAGGCTTCTAAATTCTCACAGCGCACACCGCACACTTTTAGAACTTTCTGGTGCCAGTGATTAGAGTGACTGATCATATGAGCACAACTATGCAATCTGTATATTTCTAGCCACATTCTGATTTGACGTGTCCAGCCTCTCTCAATTTATTTTCATGTCTAGTTGGTATTTGACCACATAAATGTAAATTGCATACTTGCGGTTTCATGACCTCGCACTCTCACTGCCAGCACCAGAGACTCCTGACAGCGGGCAGTGCGCGCACTGTGAGGATTCAGACGTCTACAGTCACATAGACGCTTTACATGTGGCGCCCCTGAGGCTTCCGTCGCCACAGGAACATTGCACCCCATCGAGCGGTGTGATGTTCTATCCTGGGTAAAGAAAGGAGTGAACGCCGGTCCACAGGCAAATCTGCACTACACCCATTGTTAGGTACACACAGGGACCAGGGACAGTGGCAGCAACCCTCCCATGCTGCATGCTGGGAGGGGACGTAAGACCCATCCCTGCTCCCATAGAGTGGTAGCTTAGCAACTGGGTGGGTGGGAGGAGCCAGCCAAGAGCAGAGTAGTAAGGAAGGTTAAGTCAGAGAGCGTTTCAGTTTTACCTCAGGGAGGAGGGGAGTGAGGAAGTCTGCGGGAGGCAGAGAAGTGAGAAGTGTGAGTCTGCAGAGAGAGCTGAAAGAAGAAGTGCTCTAGTCAGTCAGGAGCAAGAGAAGAAAGTGACACTTCCTGGTGAAGACCCTGGGACTCAGAGGGTCCAGGTGACACCAAGTAGAGAAAAGAAGGGATTCCAGGGCCACAGATAGCTTTCAGGCTCGTGGCCTGTTCAACAATAAGAAGGTTCGGTGGAGGGATCAAGCTGCACACAGGGGACGGTCCCTAGACACTGGAGGAGGAAAAGTCATCTCCAAAAGTAAAAACCAAGGCCCAGGGAAAGCTGCAAGCTCCCCGGGCCACAGCCAACAGCAGAACCTCTAGAAAGGGGGTAAATTACCGACAGGCAAGCCCCTGGCCCGGAGGTTGTAGTGGAGGCCGAGCCAGGTTCAGCCAACAAGGGCAAAGCTTAAGGAGACAGCTGAAGAAAGGAACACATAGAGGGGTGCACCGGCTTTTACCCCCAGATCTACCCAGGATCGGCGGAGGTCCCTGACAGTGGGTCTCAGCAGTCCAGAGGCACAAGTGTGCACCTACCAGGAACTGTGAGTAAACAACTTGAAACTGCACCCTTGGTGTTGCCTGTTATTTCATCTTCATAGACTTCCATCACTGCATAGACACTTACAAGCACCAACTGTGCCCCAGGGTACCGCTCCACCTGTGGGGAGCAGGACCATCCAAGCTGCCATTCCATCAGCCCCGGAGGCCCCATACAGCAGCAGCGGCTTAATAGCCACAAACCACAGGTGGCGTCATGACAAATATAAACTTTAATCACCCCTAACACTGAGGCCATATTAATTGACCGTACCAGGGCACGGAGTCGGGCCTAGCCACCACTGACGTCCCCCGGACTAGTCCGGCCCGGCACCAGGTGTCCCATAGCCCTGGGGTGGGCGAGTCAACTTTGGCGTCACGAACAGGATAACGTGCCCGGCGCCCACCGGGTACTGTGCGCCTTTGAAAAGACTGTGTGTTTTACTGTGAGAACCGCCGCCATTACAGCTTGCAAAAAGCGGGAAGAAGGGGGGCGTGCCTGAGGAAAGGGCGCAAAAGTAAGCCCCGCCCCCTTGGTCTTGCAGAAGAGTGTGAAGCTGAGACCGTGTCTGCTATGCAGAGCAGAGAATGAAGAATGGCACGCTAGAAAAAGACATCCCTGGCAGTGCATGCTGCTGTATGGCGGAAGAAAGTGTCGCGGGCGGAGGAGGGGACGCTGCGCTCTCCCACTGCTCGGGTCCGGCTGCTGCTGCTGCTCGGTGGTGGCTCGAGCGGTGGGCCGGATCCCGGGGACTCGAGCGGCGTTCCTCGCCCGTGAGTGAAAGGGGGGTTGATTGTGGGGATTTATTGTCCGTGACGCCACCCACGGTTGTGGTGATTTAGGTGACACCACCGCTGCTCTGGACGGGGATCCCGGGAGCGGTGACAGGGAGCAGCTGAGTTGTTAGTTCTCCCCTCCGTGGGTAGGGGGTTGGTTGTCCCGGGGCCCGGTGATGGGGTAGGGATGGATGATGGCAGGCGGGTTGCGGGGCCTGGTGAGGTGCAGGGTCGCAGGGGCAGCGCTGTGCCGCACGGCACGGTGGTACTCACTCAGCCTGAGACGATGACACAGTTCTCGGTAAAACACACGGCTGGAAAGACGGGTCCCACGGACGGCTGCTGTTGCTTCTCCCCGGCAGGTTGACGGTGACTGCCTTTCCCTGCACCTATGTACTTCTGACGGTTCCAATGGGTTCCCACCGGTAACCTGCTCCCCGGCTTGGATATGGGCCGGAGGAGCCCCCTTTTGCCCGCAGGCGCTGGCCCTGAGAAACTGTTGCCTTGGTGGTGGCGGTGTCTCTCTCACTTGGTTGGACTGTTGCCTTCTGTCGGGACTTGACTGTTTGGAAACCCAGGAGGTCCCCTTCACTAACGGATTCGGCAAATTCACGGCGACTCCTAGCCTTGCCGGGGTCCGAAAAGCCCCTGCCAATGGTGCTGGCTTCTCCTTGTGTACCGGTCCGGTACCGCCGGGCCCACCGCCCGTCCACGGTCCTTACGGTAACTCCGATAGGCCACTCCTGCAGACGGTCACCACCGTCTGCCAACCTTGCTGTCTCGCCCGGGCCACACACCCGGACGCTATCAGTCAGTTGCTCTACTGCCACTTCACTTTACTCCTTCCACTTTCACTTCCCTAGCTTAACTCTGTCCACTCCTCAACTCCTCTCAAACTAATCTGAGCTCTTTTCCCGCCTCCATGACTGTGAACTCCTCGGTGGGCGGGACCAACTGCCTGGCCCACCCCCTGGTGTGATCATCAGCCCCTGGAGGAAGGCAACAAGGGTTTTGTGTCTGGCTTAGATGTGCCTAACCGGGTGTGTAGGGTGTGGTGGTGTAATTACCTGTGGCCCCTGGCTTGTCCAGGGCGTCACATTCACCCTTAGCAAAATGCAGACCGTCCGTGGGCTGCCCGTCCATCACCGGTTTTATTTTTCTTTTTAACTGCAAAAAATAGAAAACGGTAACACACAATACAATTAAAATAACATCTTCCCACATCGGGAGGTACTCTTACTTAAACGGTTTCAAACGGTTTCAAACGGTTACAGCTTCCGCTCTCTCCCACCCAAGCAACCTGGCCCTGATGCTGCCCCTAAGCAAACAGGCAGCACCCCTTGACCCCAGTCCTGCATAAATTGCCCGAGCGGGTTCTGTCCTTTTCAGGGGACCCACGTCCATGGGGAGCCCCTGAAACCCCCAGAGGATTGCCACCGGTTCCGGTGGTGGCTGGGCCCCAGCCTGCTCCACTGTGGGCCCTTCCTCCAATCTGCCTCTCCGGAGGCGGCAACGGTGGAAGCCATAACAACATTATTTACAATCCACTAAGTTTGTGGTTCCCTGCAAGTTCTCGGGCTTGTCCATAAAGAGTCCTTTATGCAACTTTTTGGAACGGTCCCCACGGGGACAACGGTGCCGGTAACAACCGGTCTCAATCAGGGCTTCAAATCAGGTGAATGTTCGGTTAATCATTTCTTATCATTTTTGCAGAACTTTCAAAACTTTCAAACTTTAAACAGTGGTGGTCCCAACAGGGACGGTGACAATGTCATTCCGCTGCCCTTACTCTGATTCTTCTGAAGAGGCGGCCCTATCTTCCGCCACCAGCATATCAAACATGCAGTGGCAGGCCTGCTGTGAAAGGGGTGCCCGATATCCGCTTCCACCATTGCACGGAGTGTAATAAACCACCGCCTCTCCCACGTAGTGGGGACGCTCACTTGCCGCCACGCTTCCAGGGGTGGGCTCAGCACCGGAACTGGAGTCACTGGAGTCACTATCACTTGTCTCTGCGTCAGGCGGGTTGCCGCCAGCTGCCTCAGCCTCCTGGCCTCCAGCATCCAATACATCAGATCCTTCTGCGGTAGCGTGGGGTAGTAGGTCAGGTTGGTTAACGCTGAGGCGCTCCAAGAATAATGGTAGGGATGATACGAGGGCCGAGACAGGGCCGGGCCCCCCAGCCGCAGTGACCGGTCCTAGTAGGACATGGGGACGTGGGCTACCCATTGGCTCCATCACATATACTCCCTTCTCATACATTGGGGCGGTTGCAACCAGCGCTTCTACTTCATTGATCCACTGCTCCATCATGAGGAATATCTGACTTTGCTGGCGTCGGTGGAACTCCATCACTCGGGCCTTCATCCATGCCACGGTCCCGGGCTCGGGGTCCGGCACAATCACTGCCGGGGTTTCTGGCATATCTTCATTAAGGGGCCACGGTCCCGGCGGCTCCCACGGGAGCGATTCAGGGGAGTCCTGAGCGTCTGCAGCCGGCTGATCCGCCAGGGCGGGTTGGCAGGGTATCGCTACTGGTTGCGGGGGTAGCGGGCCTAGTGGCGGGGCGGCAGCAGCTAACGCGGGTAGCGGGGAGGGAGGCAGGGTGAGCGGGTGCAGGCCGGGCTCCTCAGCCGCAGTGGCCGATCCCTCGGGAATACAGGGGCGTGGGTCCCTTACCCGTTCCTCCGAATCCTCTTCCACCTCGCGTCTCCACATAGCGGCCACCACGTCCGCCATGTCGGTCTCCCACTCCTCCACGGTTGTGGTGATTTAGGTGACACCACCGCTGCTCTGGACGGGGATCCCGGGAGCGGTGACAGGGAGCAGCTGAGTTGTTAGTTCTCCCCTCCGTGGGTAGGGGGTTGGTTGTCCCGGGGCCCGGTGATGGGGTAGGGATGGATGATGGCAGGCGGGCTGCGGGGCCTGGTGAGGTGCAGGGTCGCAGGGGCAGCGCTGTGCCGCACGGCACGGTGGTACTCACTCAGCCTGAGACGATGACACAGTTCTCGGTAAAACACACGGCTGGAAAGACGGGTCCCACGGACGGCTGCTGTTGCTTTTCCCCGGCAGGTTGATGGTGACTGCCTTTCCCTGCACCTATGTACTTCTGACGGTTCTAATGGGTTCCCACCGGTAACCTGCTCCCCGGCTTGGATATGGGCCGGAGGAGCCCCCTTTTGCCCGCAGGCGCTGGCCCTGAGAAACTGTTGCCTTGGTGGTGGCGGTGTCTCTCTCACTGGGTTGGACTGTTGCCTTCTGTCGGGACTTGACTGTTTGGAAACCCAGGAGGTCCCCTTCACTAACGGATTCGGCAAATTCACGGCGACTCCTAGCCTTGCCGGAGTCCGAAAAGCCCCTGCCAATGGTGCTGGCTTTTCCTTGTGTACCGGTCCGGTACCGCCGGGCCACCGCCCGTCCACGGTCCTTACGGTAACTCCGATAGGCCACTCCTGCAGACGGTCACCACCGTCTGCCAACCTTGCTGTCTCGCCCGGACCACACACCCGGACGCTATCAGTCAGTTGCTCTACTGCCACTTCACTTTACTCCTTCCACTTTCACTTCCCTAACTTAACTCTGTCCACTCCTCAACTCCTCTCAAACTAATCTGAGCTCTTTTCCCGCCTCCAGGACTGTGAACTCCTCGGTGGGCGGGACCAACCGCCTGGCCCACCCCCTGGTGTGATCATCAGCCCCTGGAGGAAGGCAACAAGGGTTTTGTGTCTGGCTTAGATGTGCCTAACCGGGGTGTAGGGTGTGGTGGAGTAATTACCTGTGGCCCCTGGCTTGTCCAGGGTGTCACAAAAGAAGATGGCTCCTGCAAGCGGAGGCCAGGAGGAGCTCACCTGGATCAGGCCTTTGACCGCCGCTGAGCTGGAGGCTGAGGTCAGGAGAACGGCTGACAGGATGAACGAGCAGAGCGGACGGGAGACAGCTGTGTGGGGGAAGGAGATGGTGCTGGCCATGAGGAATCTGCAGGTGTCTGTGCAGCAAGGCCTGTGTGGAGGTGCCGCCCACGACCATCCGGAGCCCACACCAGCGATGGCGATCCTGCTGCAGAACACCTCCGGCCTAGCCCTGGGTGAGTCCCACACTGCCCCTGCCCGATTGGGTGTGCTGACCCCGCCGGCGTTACTACCGGAGGCTGCAGTGATCCCTGCTGCGCTCCCGAATGTGATCCCTGTTGCGCTCCCGAATGTAATCCCTGTTGCGATCCCAGAGGCGATCCATGCTGCGATGCCCATTGAGATCCGTGCTGCGATGCCCATTAGGATCCATGCTGCAATGCCCCTGAGACCCAAGCTGTGATCCATGCTGCGATCCTGACTGAAGTCCCTGCTGAGACGTCCGGCGCAGAAACACCCTATCCGGCCAGATCAGACCAAGCCGCAATGCCGTCTATCCCAGCAACTGTCGTGGCTGAAGAGCAGACTCCTGAACAGCCAGAGGAGGACGCAGCTCCGATACCATTACCCCGCAACAGTCCAAGCACAAGCTCCCAGGGGACGCAGACCAACCTGGCTGCAGCTTCCATGTCGCCGGGAGCTGAGCCAGATGAGGACGTCTGCAATTAAAAAGAAAGAAGATGCCGAACTGTAAATAGCCCTTGTATGTCTGTCCACTGTTCTTTTCGAAGATGACACCCTATCCCTGAAGTCCTGCCCCTTTGTGCTTTTCGAAGATGTCACCCCCCTCACTATTAATGCGTTACCGGGCCACTGGACTTGAAAGTGGTCCGCAGTTACAAGTGTTTATATGTGAAGTATGTTGATGTGTAACCAGGCCACTAAACGTAATGTGGCTGGTCTGCTCTAGCTTAAAAAGACTCTAAAGTTTTATTAGTTTTAATTTCTGCAACATTCAAGAAAATGTGCCTCCCATAAAGGGATGAAAAGTTTTAAAAATGTTTGTGTTACATGCATGTAAAAATGTCTTTTGCAATTTCTTTCCACAGTTCCTGTTGTTTTTCAGCCCGAGGACGTGCTGGGATTCACTGTGGGGGAGTGTGGCGCCCCTGAGGCTTCCGTCGCCACAGGAACATTGCACCCCATCCAGCGGTGTGATGTCCCATCCTGGGTAAGGAAAGTAGTGAACGCCGATCCACAGGCAAATCTGCACTACACCCATTGTTAGGTACACACAGGGACCAGGGACAGTGGCAGCAACCCTCCCATGCTGCATGCTGGGAGGGGACGTAAGACCCATCCCTGCTCCCATAGAGTGGTAGCTTAGCAACTGGGTGGGTGGGAGGAGCCAGCCAAGAGCAGAGTAGTAAGGAAGGTTAAGTCAGAGAGCGTTTCAGTTTTACCTCAGGGAGGAGGGGAGTGAGGAAGTCTGCGGGAGGCAGAGAAGTGAGAAGTGTGAGTCTGCAGAGAGAGCTGAAAGAAGAAGTGCTCTAGTCAGTCAGGAGCAAGAGAAGAAAGTGACGCTTCCTGGTGAAGACCCTGGGACTCAGAGGGTCCAGGTGACACCAAGTAGAGAAAAGAAGGGATTCCAGGGCCACGGATAGCTTTCAGGCTCGTGGCCTGTTCCACAATAAGAAGGTTCAGTGGAGGGATCAAGCTGCACACAGGGGACGGTCCCTAGACACTGGAGGAGGAAAAGTCATCTCCAAAAGTAAAAACCGAGGCCCAGGGAAAGCTGCAAGCTCCCCGGGCCACAGCCCACAGCAGAACCTCTAGAAAGGGGGTAAATTACCGACAGGCAAGCCCCTGGCCCGGAGGCCGAGCCAGGTTCAGCCAATAAGGGCAAGGCTTAAGGAGACAGCTGAAGAAAGGAACACAGAGGGGTGCACCGGCTTTTACCCCCAGATCTACCCAGGATCGGCGGAGGTCCCTGACAGTGGGTCTCAGCAGTCCAGAGGCACCAGTGTGCACCTACCAGGAACTATGAGTAAACAACTTGAAACTGCACCCTTGGTGTTGCCTCTGTTATTTCATCTTCATAGACTTCCATCACTGCATAGACACTTATAAGCACCAACTGTGCCCCGGTGTACTGCTCCACCTGTGGGGAGCAGGACCATCCAAGCTGCCATTCCATCAGCCTCGGAGGCCCCATACAGCAGCAGTGGCTTAATAGCCGCAAACCACAGGTGGCGTCACGACAAATATAAACTTTAATCACCCCCAACACTGAAGCCATATTAATTGACCCCACCAGGGCACGGAGTCGGGCCCAGCCACCACTGACGTCCCCCGGACTAGTCCGACCCGGCACCGGGTGTCCCATAGCCCTGGGGTGGGAGAGTCATACCCGTTACAATTAATCATGCGATCGCATTTGCGATCGCACACGCCCCCATCGTTTGTGCGGCACGAGCAATTTGTTGCCTGTGTCGCACAATGCTGTAACCCCCCGTCACATGCACTTACCTTCCAAACGACCTCACTGTGGGCGGCGAACATCCACTTCCTGATGGGGAGGGACGTTTGGAGTCACAGCGACGTCACACAGCGGACGGCCAATAGAAGCGGAGGGGCGGAGATGAGCGGGACGTAAACATCCCGCCCACCTCCTTCCTTCAGCATTGCCGACGGCTGCAGGTAAGCTGCAGTTCATCGTTCCCGGGGTGTCACACGGAGCGATGTGTGCTGCCCCGGGTGCGATGAACAACAGGACGTGTGATTTTTAGAAAATGAGCAACGTGTCAGCGATGAACGAGAAGGTGAGTATTTCGTTGATAGCTGTCACACGCTACGATATCACTAACGATGCCGGATGTGCGTCACTTACGACGTGACCACGCCGACATCTCGTTAGATATATCGTAGCATGTAAAGCACGCTTTCGAAAATGGGGACAACCTTTTTAACCTTAGAACGCATACCTGGGGCCTCGCAGGACTGCTAGGTCATTTGTTTTCTATCCTAGATTGAATTTCTTGCGCGTTCTAGGGTTAATGCTCCTAACATAAATAAACAAAAAACTAGTAAGTATGGATGATCAAATACCCCAAATATTCGGCTTCGCGAATATCTGCCGAATAGGTCGCCGCTATGCGAATATTCGATGTGCAATGTAAGTCTATGGGAAGCCCGAACAGTTCTGAATAGTTGTTATTTGGGTTTCCCATAGACTTACATTGCGCATTGAATATTCGCGAATAGTCGAATAGCGGCGAACTATTCGGCAAATATTCGCGAAGCCGAATATTTGAGGTATTCGATCATCCCTAATAGTAACCCTTAACCTCTTGGGTTGCGCAAAACTTTATTAAAGAGGTTGTCCACTACTTTAGCATTGATGGCTAGAGTTGAGCGCGGTTCGCGGTTCGAGGTTCTCCAGTTCTAGGCTCGAGTGATTTTGGGGGCTGTTCGAGATCGAACTAGAACTCGAGCTTTTTGCAAAAGCTCGATAGTTCTAGATACGTTCGAGAACGGTTCTAGCAGCAAAAAGCAGGGCTTTTTACAGCTACAGTGTGCAGGAGCCATCGCTGGCAGCCTGCCACAAGCTGGTAACCAAGATAAACATCGGGTATCCAAGCAAAGCGCTTTGGTTAGTAACCCGATGTTTATCCTAGTTACGTGCAGGAAGCCCACACTTCCCCGCTCAGCTCGCTCCGCCCCCTCCTGCCCGCGGCATGTACACATACACACACACACACACACACACACACACACACACACACACACACACACACACATGGTCCCGCTCGGCTTACCTGCGGTGATGAAGTCCCGCCATCCCGACCTCAGCGCTGTCACTGTCCTCCATGGCCGCCGCTTGTCACATCACCTCTCGCTTCCGACCCGAGACTGACTAGCGGTGACGTCACGGGCCTCTCGCGATACTTGGTGTGAAGGCGCCGGTCATTGAACTCAGTGACAGGGGCTGTCAGTGTGCTGGAGATCAGCGCAGATAATGTACCTCGCTGACAGCAGCACTTGTCATGCCCTGCAGTGACCTGGGCTGACCCATTGATGTTAGCTCAGGTCACTGCACTGCTCTCCCAGCCAATGGGGAACATCCTGCTCTTCATTGACTGGGACAGTGTGGATCGTCATTGCAACCCCTTGGATTACACCAGACCTGGATTTGTTTTTCATTCTAATAAATTGGTCAAAGAGGGAATGTTTTGGGGAGTGTTTTTTCAAATAAAAATGTGTTTGTCGTCTATTTTATTTTTATTACTGACTGGGTTGGTGATGTCGGGTATCTGATAGACGCCTGACCTCACCAACCCCAGGGCTTGGTGCCAGGTGACATTACACATCTGGTATTAACCCCATATATTACCCCGTTTGCCACCGCACCAGGGCGCGGGATGAGCTGGGGCGAAGCACCAGGATTGGCGCATCTAATGGATGCGCCACTTCTGGGGCGGCTGCGTCCTGCTATTTTTAGGCTGGGGAGAGTCCAATAACCATGGACCTCCCTAGTCTGAGAATATCAGGCCCCAGCTGTCTGCTTTACCTTGGCTGGTGATCCAATTTTGGGGGACCCCTACGTGTTTTTTTTTTAAATTATTTATTTAATTTAAAATAACAGCGTGGGGTGCCCTCAGTTTTGGATTACCAGCCAAGGTGAGGTTGCCAGCTGTGGTCTGCAGGCTGCAGCCGTCTGCTTTACCCTAGCTGGCTACAAAACTAGGGGGAACCCTACGTCATTTTTTTTTTCATTTTTTTGGCTAAATACAAAGCTAAGCACCCCTTAGTGCCACATGAAAGGCACCAAAGGGTGCTAAACTTTTTCTTCACTTTTTCTCCACTTTTTCTCCACTTTTTCTCCATTTTTTCTCCATTTTTTCTCTCCACTTTTTCTCCACTTTTTCTCCATTTTTCTCCACTTTTTCTCCATTTTTTTCTCCATTTTTTCTCCACTTTCTCTCCACTTTTTCTCCATTTTTTTCTCCACTTTTTCTCCACCTATTCTC
Organism: Anomaloglossus baeobatrachus; assembly: GCF_048569485.1. Taxonomy (NCBI): domain Eukaryota; kingdom Metazoa; phylum Chordata; class Amphibia; order Anura; family Aromobatidae; genus Anomaloglossus; species Anomaloglossus baeobatrachus. The sequence continues at coordinate 87,830,997 of NC_134356.1, read as the reverse complement.
CACCTATTCTCCACCTATTCTCCACTTTTTCTCCACTTTTTCTCCACTTTTTCTCCACTTTTTTCTCCCTTTCTTCTACACTTTTTCTCCACTTTTTCTCCACTTTTTCTCCACTTTTTCTCCACTTTTTCTCCATTTTTTTCTCCACTTTTTCTCCACCTATTCTCCATTTTTTCTCCACTTTTTCTCCACTTTTTCTCCACTTTTTCTCCATTTTTTTCTCCACTTTTTCTCCACCTATTCTCCATTTTTTCTCCACTTTTTCTCCACTTTTTCTCCACCTATTCTCCTTTTTTTCTCCACTTTTTCTCCACTTTTTCTCCACTTTTTCTCCATTTTTTTCTCCACTTTTTCTCCACCTATTCTCCATTTTTTCTCCACTTTTTCTCCACCTATTCTCCATTTTTTCTCCACTTTTTCTCCACTTTTTCTCCACTTTTTCTCCACTTTTTCTCCACTTTTTCTCCATCTTTTTCTCCATCTTTTTCTCCACTTTTTCTCCACTTCTTCTCCACCTTTTCTCCACTTCTCCACTTCTTCTCCACCTTTTCTCCACTTTTTCTCCACCTTTTCTCCACCTTTTCTCCACCTTTTCTCCACCTTTTCTCCACTTTTTCTCCACCTTTTCTCCACCTTTTCTCCACCTTTTCTCCACTTTTTCTCCACTTTTTCTCCACTTTTTCTCCATTTTTTCTCCACTTTTTCTCCACTTTTTCTCCACTTTTTCTCCGTTCTTTTTCTATGGTCGGTCTACCCATTAGCTCTGCCATGCATAGTGTAGCTCTACACCTACTGCACATGTTACTTTATGATTGACATCTCTTTCGTACCAGAGCTGTCTAAGCCTACTCTGACCCCATATTTGTCATTACTATATTGTCCTTGTACTGTATTATGACATTTGTATCATGTGTTTCATTTCTTGCTGTGTTGCAATTTTTTTGCTGCATCCCAATTGTACCTCTACATTGTTCAAGTTTATGTTATTGTTCTCTCACTCTTATGTGATACTGATTATTGTCATTTTTCAGGATTACATGCAGATAAGTCCAATCTGACGAAGGCTCAGGCCGAAACGTCATTTGTAACTTGTTTTGGACAAAAACATATGCTTATGAAAAAAAAAAATTTCTTAATACAGACTAATAAAGAGTGATTTTGCATTACTATCCGTTGTGACTTACTGACTTAGTCTGGGAGATTTAGAGTGCCGAGGTTACTCACTAATTTTATCTATTATTACCTCTGAGCACCTATATACCAGTGAGCAGAGCTTCCTCTACAGTAGTTCTCCTGATTAGGCATGCCCTTACCTCATGAGCAGGGCATTGCAGCTTTGGTAGCAACCATTACAACATGGACTCTGCTGCTGTGGACCCGGGGAGAGTGAGTGCAGATTCATTGCACCCACACTCCTCACATGAAGGGTCCGCACTCTAAGAAAATGGGGGATATGTTCCCTGAGTGTCTCCCCCCCATATTCTAGACGGTCCAGAGTCGTCGTGGGACCCCTTTATTTTTTTTCTTACAATAAATTGGTGAAAGAGGAAATGTTTTGGGGACTGTTTTTTCAAATAAATATCTTTTGTCGATTTTTTTTTTTTGTTAGTACTGACAGTTTATGATGTTGGGTATCTAATAGATGCCATGACATCACAAACTGCTGGGCTTGATCTCAGGTGACTTTACAGCTAGTATCAACCCGATTTATTACCCCGTTTGCCACTGCACCAGGGCACGGGATGAGCTGGGGTGAAGCGCCAGGATTGGCGCATCTAGTGGATGCGCCACGTCTGGGGTGCCTGCGGCCTGCTATTTTTAGGCTGTGAAGGCCCAATAACTATGGACCTTCCCACCCTGAGAATACCAGACCACAGCTGTCCGCTTTACCTTGGCTGGTGATCCAATTTGGGGGGGACCCTACTTTTTTTGTGTAATTATTAATATTTATAAAATAATTATAAAAAAAGAGCCTGGGGGGACCTCCACATTGGATCCCCAACCACGGTAAAGCTGCCAGCTGTGGTTTTCAGGCTACAGCCGTCTGCTTTACCCTAGCTGGCTATCAAAAATGGGGGGACCCAACGTCATTTTTTTTTCTAACTATTTTTTAAATAGAAAAAATTAATGGGCTTCCCTGTATTTTGATTGCCAACCAAGGTAACGACAGGCAGATGGGGGTGGCAACCCATAGCTGTCTGCTTTATCTGCGCTGAGAATCAAAAATACCGCAGAGCGCTACGTCATTTTTTTTAAAGATTTATTTTTACAGCACTGTGATGTCCAGCAATCAAAATACAGGGAAGCCCATTTTGTTTTTAGTTATTTAAATAAATAATTAAAACAAATATATATGGGCTCCCGCTGCATTTTTTGTATTGCTAGCTAAGGGTAATCCAAGCAGATACTGGCTGCTAACCCCCACTGCTTGGTGTTACCTTCACTGGCAATGGAAAATCCAGGGAAGCATTTTTTATTTTTTTTGCCAAAAAACTACAAAAAAAGGACGTGAGCTTCGCCATATTTTTGTATGCTAGCCAGGTATAGCAGGCAGGTGCTGGAAGAGTTGGATACAGTGCCAGAAGATGGCGCTTCTATGAAAATGCCATTTTCTGAGGCGGCTGCAGACTGCAATTCGCAGCAGTGGGGCCCAGAAAGCTCAGGCCAACCTGTGCTGCGGATTCCAATCCCCAGCTGCCTAGTTGTACCTGGCTGGACACAAAAATGGGGCGAAGCCTACGTCATTTGTTTTCTAATTATTTCATGAAATTCATGAAATAATAAAAAAAGGGCTTCCCTTTATTTTTGGTTCCCAGCCAGGTACAAATAGGCAACTGGGGGTTGGGGGCACTCGTACCTGCCTGCTGTACCTGGCTAGCATACAAAAATATGGCGAAGCCCACATAATTTTTTCAGGGGGCAAAAAACTTCTGCATACAGTCCTGGATGGAGTATGCTGAGCCTTGTAGTTCTGCATCTGCTGTCTGTCTGTATGGAGAAGAGCAGACAGCAGCTGCAGAACTACAAGGCTCAGCATACTCCATCTAGGACTGTATGCAGAATTTTTTTGCCCACCAAAAAAATGACGTGGGCTTCGCCATATTTTTGTATGCTAGCCAGGTACAGCAGGCAGCCACGGGCTGCCTCCAACCCCCAGTTGCCTATTTGTACCCGGCTGGGAACCAAAAATATAGGGAAGCCCATTTTTTTTTAATTATTTCACTTATTTCATGGAATAATTAAAAAACAAATGACGTTGGCTTCGCCCCATTTTTGTGTCCAGCCGGGTACAACTAGGCAGCTGGGGATTGGAATCCGCAGCACAGGTTAGCCCGAGGTTTCTGGTCGCCTCTGCTGCGGATTTCAGTCCGCAGCCGTCCCAGAAAATGGCGCTCTCATAGAAGCGCCATCATCTGGCGCTGTATCCAACTCTTCCAACAGCCCTGGAGCCGGGTGGCTTGTTGGGTAATCATGAGTTAATACTGGCTTTGTTTTACTAGCCAGTATTAAGCCAGAGATTCTTAATGTCAGGCACGTTTGACCCGGCCATTAAGAATCTCCAATAAAGGGTTAAAAAAAAACACCACACAGAGAAAAAATACTTTAATAGAAATAAATACACAGACACATTAGAAACTCCATCTTTATTACCCCCTGTCAGCCCTCCACGATCCTGCTATTCTGTCTTCTTTCTTTCTAGTGTAGTAGTAGTGACGATTGTAGTGAGGATGAGGTTCACCAGCTCATCACTTGGGGCTGGGGAACCTCATCCTCACTACAATCCTCACTACAATCGGGAAGCAGCGTGCAGCCTTCACTCCGTGAGTGATCAGTGCTGGCTGTCAGCGGTAACAGCGGTAACGCTGACAGACGCGTTACCATAGCAACGGTGCTCTCGGAGCCGCGGTTAGCGGTGACGTCACCGCTAACTGCGTTGCTATGGCAACGGTGATCTCCGTTAATGACCGGCTGTGTCAGCCGGTCCTTAACGGAACGGGGAGTCAACCGTGTGCTAGAGCATGTCGCCGGTACACGGCGATACACATATGTGCACCGTGTACCGGAGAGATGCACTCGCAGGTCCTACATGACGCGTCATAGTCATGTGACCAGTCTGTAGCCAATGAGATAATAGCCACGTGACTGGTCACATGGCTATTTTGACATCACGATAGGTCCTGCATCTCTGCTGGCAGTGCCGTCACCGGGAGGATTCAGCGATCATCGGATGGAATAGCGGCAGGAGACAGAGTGCAGAAGGGATCGCGAGGACCGGTAAGTGTTATGGCAATGTTTATTAACTGTTTGTGTACATTTATAATGCATTTTTATGTGTTTGTGATTGCCTCCCATTATAGCCTATTGGTTCGAGTTCGGTTCGTCGAACGTTCGACGAACCGAACTCGAACGGGACCCCCGTTCGGCGAACCGACCTCGAGCCGAACCGCGACCGGTTCGCTCATCTCTATTGATGGCCGATCCTTACCGCATAACTCACACTGTCATTAGCATATAGCATCCAATGCTCTCGTATCGTAAGCAATGCACAAGTGGGACCGAGGCCTAATAATGAGAATTAGGCTATGTGCCCAGATGGTGTTTTTTTTTTTTTTTACATTTTTAACATGCTGTATATAAGAACCCAGGCTGCTGTGAGAACATAGAAAAACACTTTATATAACTTACCTAACGGTCGCGCTGCGGTGGAATAGGGTCACGGAGGCGTCTCCATTGTCCGGTGCCAGCGCCAGCTTCGTCCTCCTTCTTCTGAAGCCGCGGTGCATGACGCGTCTGACGTCATACACACTCGTTGGCATTCAAGTTCTGAGCAGGGCAGACCAAAGTATTGTAGTGCGCCTGCGCAGGACCGGCGACTGTGTATGACGTAGACGCGTCATGCACACAGGTTTCAGAAAGAGGACGAAGATGGCCGTAAGAGTCGTCGCCGGCACAGGACAACGGAGACGCCTCTGTGACCCTATTCCACCGCAGCGCGACCGTTAGGTAAGTTATATAAAGTGTTTTTTATGTTCTCACAGTGGCCTGGGCTCTTATATACAGCATGTTAGAATGCTGTATATAAGAGCCCTGTGGTGGTGGCCGCAGCTTATAGCCAAAAAAAGTGGTGACAGGTTCCCTTAGGCTATGACCGCACTTTGCATTTTTATCTGCGTTTCCGCAGCGTTTTGAGCAGCAGCGTTTTTGTGCCAAAACGCAAGCGTTTTGGTTTTCCAGCAAAGTCAATGAAAAAAGAAGAAATCCTGATCGCACTTTGCAGTTTTTTATGCTGCGTTTAATTTGCATATTTTGTGGCAAAAACCATGCGTTCAAAGAAGCAGCATGTTAATTGTTTTTGCCATTTATGCAGCGTTTTGCTAACATTGAAGTCTATGAGAAATGGCAAAAACCAAAATTCCTTCAAAATCCTGCGTTTTGCCTGCTTTTACAATTAAATTTATGATAAATATGCATTTATTGCTATATTTCTGATAAAATGTATATTAGCGCTATAATTTTATGAATTACATCTATTTTCATTATTTTTCCCATTAATATAGTTTTATTCTTTTTTTTTCTCTTTTTTCATTCTTTTTTAATGTTTAAACTTTATTAGGCAGTGTCTTGATGTTCAAAACGCATCTGTCAAAACGCAGGTGAAAACGCATGCAAAAAGCGCTGAAAACGCAACAAAAATGCAGTAAATACGCATGCGTTTTCAGCACTAAATTTCTGAAAAAGGCAACTTTGGTCAAATCAATTAAGCACAAAACGTGCGTTTTGAACTGCAAGTAGGTGAACGCAAAGTGCGGTCGTAGCCTTAATGTGTTTTTCCTTGCTTACTTTAATCAATAAAAGCAAGGTGAAAGCATCCCAGCAAAGTCTATGAAACTCATGACTTGCTGTGCACACGCTGCTTCTTTTCCTTGCAGATTTTGTTGCTGAACAAAGAAGTAGCATGTCAATTGTTTCTGCGTTTTTATTTTTCTTCTGCGTTTCTATATTCCCCTGCAATGTTTTTTCACAGTGGATTAGAGTGCAGCACTTTGCTTAACACACCATGCATGCAATATGGTGTGTGACGCTCTCCATAGCTCAGTAACCCGGGAACTTCATGGTGATGACCCAGGGTTACTATTGCAGCGATCGGGTCCCTGTAATCCCATTGAAGGGACTCAATCTCCAGGGAGAGGTTAGCAATTCCTCTCCCTGCCTCCTAAATACTGCGATCACACTGATCGCAGCATTCAGGGGGTTAAACTGCCAGGAGCGGCGTGGGGACCGCTCCAGGTCCTGGCTGTAACATCAACCAGAGACCCAGCAACGATCGCGGGGGTGCAGCGCCTGAAACCCGCCAATTGCAATGAGAAAAAAAAGCACAAAAATAAGCAGGAAAAAACCGCAATAAAAAATTCGAAATTTTTTTTAGCTGCTTTTTTCCTGCCAAAACATGCTTTTTTGTGTGCAGAAAAGAAGCACACAAAAAAGCAACATGGGCACAAAGCCTAAAGGACCGCTTTACATGCTACGACAAAGCTAAAGTGATGTCGTTGGGGTCACGGAATTTGTGACGCACATCCAGCCGCGTTAGCGATGTCGTTGCGTGTGACACCTATGAGCGATTTTGAATCGTCGCAAAAACGTTCAAAATCGCTAATCGGTGACATGCCCCCCTATTCTCAGTTATCGTTGCTGCTGCATGTACGATGTAGTCCCTCGTTGCTGCGGCAGCATACATCGCTATGTGTGACACCGCAGGAACGAGGAACCTCACTTTACCTGTGGCCGCTGGCAATGACGAAGGAAGGAGGTGGGCGGCAGGTTACGTCCCGCTCATCTCCGCCCCTCCTTTTCTATTGGGCAGCGGTTCAGTGACACTGCTATGATGTCGCTGTGGTGCTGAATGAACTGCCCCCTTAGAAAAGAGGCGGTTCGCCGGTCACAGCGACGTCGCAGAGCAGGTATGTGCGTGTGACGCTGCCGTAGCAATAATGTTCACTACGGCAGCGATCCCCACATATCGGCCGTACGACGGGGGCGGGTGCTATCGCGCTCGACATCGCCAGCAAATGCTAGCAATGTCGCAGCGTGTAAAGCGGCCTTTAGGCCCGTTTCACACGTCAGTGAAAAACACTGACGTTTTTCACTGGCGTGTAAAACACGCACATGTCCCTCCGTGTGCCGTGATTGTCTAAGTGCAATCTGGGCTCCGTTCTCCGTGGTCCGTGATTGCACATAGAGATTAACTCACCTGTGCGCACTCCCGCTCTCCATGGTGCTGATCGCTCCCGCGGTGCAGCATCCGGCCGGCGCTGACCCCTGCAGCTGCTTCCGGGTCGGCTGTGTCGTGCATCATGAATATGCGCGACAATTATGAGCCGGCTCAGAAGCAGCAGGCTGCACGGGCTGCAGAGGACATCGCTGGAGCCGGGTGAGTAAAAATGATTTTTATTTTATATGCACGTTTTTTTCTGGCACGTGTTTCATGGACCACACCACTGCGTGATCCGTGGGACATCAGTGATGCCAGAAAAAAATGGACATGTCTCCGTGCGGCAATTACGGACACGCGTGAACGCTGCACGGAGACATGGTCAGTGAAAAATCACTGATGTGTGAGCTGACCCATTGATTATAATGGGTCTGCGTATGTCAGTGATTCTGGTACGTTTAAAAAAAAAGCACAAACGTCCCAGAATCACTGACGTGGGAAACAGGCTTAAGTCAGTATCACAAATTAACAATTACATTCAGTTACCTTATTGATGACGTCTTTGATCGAAGTTGTTTCTTTTTTTTCTTCATCTTGGCCAGATGCCATGATTACTTTTCACATTTACAGCTCATCTCTGCAGACTTCCATCCTCTCCAGTCTTCAGCAGCACATTCTAGCACGATGCCCTTAATGGGAACCTGTGAGATCGAATATGCACCCAGAATCACAAGCAGTTCTGGACGCATATTTCTAAGCTCTACCTAACTGTCCTAACACATGCTAGCATACATAAAGAGATCTTTAGAAATAGTATTTCTAAAGATACTTTATGATATGCTATTGAGCGCAGGGACTAGTCACCAGGGTGTTATTTTGCCCCATTAGTCTGCCCTCTTAGCATGTTAGCACGCCCCTGTTGGCATACCAACATGCTATTTAATGCCCAGCATCATTGGCATAAACAGGCGTACCTGTGTCTATTGTCACCGCCTCAGATGCTGGGTTTAGGGTCAGTGCGCATGATCAGAAGTACCGGCACTTCCAATCATCCGCACTATGAAGCAAGGGAGTGTATGCGTCATGGCTTCAGAGAGGTCTAGTGCGCATAACCGGTAGTGCTGACGTCTGATCATGCACACTAAACCTAAACTCGGCATCGGAGGCGAAGACAACGGACAGGTACGCGTGTCCATGCCGATGACGCTGGGCATTGAATAGCATGTTAGCATGCTAAGAGGTTAGACTAGTCAGGAGAAATAATGCCCTTGTGACTATTGCCTGCGCTCAATAGTGTGCCGCTCCAGCAGCGGATCGAACCGCTCGGATCCGGTGGTGGTGGTAGTTCGTGGTTCGAGGGTGCCACACTCAACACTGTGGTTTAGGGGCCACACTCAAATGTAAAAAGGGGTATTTACAGGGGATTTGATATAGTTTGTGACGCCACCCGTGGTGTGCGGTAATTGGGGGTGCCGCCGCTGCTATTGGGAGTACCCGGGGTGATGGAGTGGGGCAGCTAGGTGACATTGCCCTCCACGGATAGGGGTAGGCCCTGGGACTCTGGTGGATGAGAAGCGGGGATGCAGTGCAGGGGTCAGTAGGTTAGTCACTCAGCAATGAAGCAGACGCTGACAACAGGGTAAACCAAGTCTCTGAATGCTGTTGCCTCTCGAGGGGAGCTCGTCCGGGGCCTGTCCCCTACAGTGCTGTCGATAGTAACTTGTGTCCTGGCACTAAGTTTTAGATTGTCCGTTGTGGCCAGGTAGCTTGGAGATAGTTGGGCCCCACTCCCCACTGCGGCTAAGTGAAGAAGCCTGCTCTCAGGGCTCACTCTTGGGATTTCACTGGGCTGCTTGCTAGGAAAGCCCTATCCCCCTCGTTGCGCTAGTGCCCCGATTCTGGAGCTGGTGGGAACAGTCCATAACGGCCCTGTCCTCTGCAGATTAATTGCCGGGTTGCCTGCAGCTTCTCCCCAACCTAGGGTCCGTGTACCCCTTTTGTGCCTTCGGTCCCGGACCGGTGATTGGACCAGGCTGCTGACCATCCTCCTTGACAGGTCCCAGGCACCTAGCCTCAATCCCCTGCGACCGGGGGTCTGACTCCTCTAGGTCCAGACCATGGTCTGTGACCTAGTTTACTTTTCCCCTGGGAGCTCCAACTCCCAGCTTCCTCAGAGCTCCTCACTGCTCAAGGTCTAACACTGAACTCTGGGGAGCTGCTGCTCCCAGCTCCTCTCTCACTGGGAGCTACTTCTATTCTGCCTGTCAGCTCTGCTCTCTGCTCCACTTCCTCCCTCGCTGACTTCCCCCCTCCCACCAATCTGTCTGACTGCCCTATTCCAGCTTAAGCAGCCCACTGATGTATGTGACAGGTGTGGTGCGAGATGTAACTAGGATTTGTGAATGCTGGTTGAGACAGTACTGCAGGTTAGGTTCCCAGAGCCATGGGGGTTTTAGCCCTGCACGGGGACAGAAAGATTGTGCAGAACCCTGTGACGACCTGAATAGTCCAGGGTGTCACATTAGCATCCCATAAAAGATCTTGAGAAATATTTTTTCTTAAGATCTCTTTATGTATGCTAGTATATGCTGGGGGAGTTAGGCAGGAATTAGAAATATGCTGTCATGGTCATCTGCCTATTGTTGGAGACTGGTGGTGACAACATTTGGACTGGAGCTTCTCCATCTGGCTCTCTACATTTAAAATTGGTTTTGTTTCTTTTTGTACTGAAACGGTTAATGTCAGTTTTGCTGTTAGCAGCTTTTCCAGCAGTCCCTAGATGAGTGCTTCAGACCCGCAACACACATCCGTGTAATTTGTACGTGTGCGGTACGTATTTGCACGTACCGGAGACACGTACACACGGAGACCCATGTTATTCAATGGAAGATGGCACACGTACGTAAAATCACACGGAACGTGTGTCCGTGTCGTAAGTACGTGTGTGCGCTTTTCTACACGGACGACATGTCCGTTTTTGGCCGGCAACACGCAGGCACGGATCTGCTTTAGTCTATGGGTCCGTGCCTGCACGGACCGCACACGGAGTATGTCCGTGTTAAGCACGTATCGTCCGTGTCCGTTTTTCATCACAAAATCTGAAACACTTGTTACCAATCTATCAGGTCAATTGATGGTCATTAATTCTGGCGCCAAACATACATTTCCTGTCTCATTTGCACGCCAGACAGCAGCTGGGCACCTGTCCTCTCACTGCAGGGGAACTTTGAGCACAGAGAACAACACAGGTACTGATCATGGCGCCCAGAATCGATACAGAGAGGCTGATTGGAGAAGTGGAGAGGCATCCAGAGCTGTGGGACACACGTGTTGATGGCTACCATGACAGGTTAATGGTGGAACGAGCATGGATGTCTGTGGCAGAGGTAGTCTACCCCAGGAATGGATGGTCTCAAAGAAAGGGCCGGAGCGGAAAATGAGCAGAGGCCCACATGACAGGGATTGGTCCATGAGGGAATGGAGGGGTAGCTTTAAGGGAAGGAGATGGGGAGGGGCATGTGACATGGGGTGGGTGTAATACATAGAAAAAAGGCGGGAAGAGGAGCCATTTTAGGGTGCCTCAATAACTGGAGTGTACCCTCTCCCACAGTCACCTACCTTATGGCGAATATGGAGGCTTTGCTGGGTGAGCTGAGGGCGGCTGCAGGCGTGCGGGGTGAGGTCTGGCTGCAGGAGCAGGTGTCCAGCCTGCTGGGTGATATGGAGCCGCAGCGCAGCACGGAGGGGCTTGGACGGAGGCAACGGAGGACCAGGCCTCCAGAGAGACTAAGCCCAGAGACAACCCCTCGCTCCAGGCGTCAGCTACGGAGCCCCTCCGGGGACCCTCCCACCAGCGGGCGCCGGAACACTCCATCAGGTCCACGCTCGCGGTCGGGGAGGAATCCGATCAGCCAGCCTGGGGCTGCGGGAGGTGGCAGGCTGCAAAGCGTGGTCAGCGCGAGGCCTGCACCTCCTCGGCAGCGTGGACGGAAGAATCCTGCGGCAGGCCCTGTCGGCAATGCTCCGGTCGCAGGGTCTGCTGGGCGACGTGATGACGAAGCAAGGAGTTCGGGTCCTGCAAACTGGAGAGGCCGGGAGTCAGAGCAGAGGAGGTGGGGCCTGCACAGTGACATGCTGCGGCCTTCTGTGGGTCCTTCGGCTGAGGTGCCTGTTCAGGTGCTTGCAGCTGGGTCAGCTGAGGACAACCCCTGCACTGAGGAGGATGAATCCAGGGGGAGACAGCAAGCAAGGAGCAGGGGCCAGAACATCAGAGGACAGAGTGGGCAATCACCGGTGCAACATGACAGCGTGGATGTATCTGGACTTTTGCCACCCCCAGCCTTTTTGGAGGTGAGGGGAGACAGCGGTGGGGCAGATAGAAGCGGTCGGGAGCCCCCCAGGTCGAGATCGGCGCTGAGCATACGGCAGGATTCAGGAATGGCGGCTGGCGGTGTCACAGTAACCGTGCAGCCAAGTGAGTATGGATCTGTGTTGTGTACGTCCCAGAACTTAAATGTGCTAGGTTTAGGATTGGGGGAGCAGGTGGCGTTCCCGGGTGCGGCCCCTGTTGGGGGGGTCCGGCAGCAGAAGGTAGTGGGGTCAGGGAGCTAATAGGTAGCGTCCGGGAGATTTTGTTGCGTCTGGAGCGTGGTTACGGGGGGAGGGGCGCAGTGTCTCCGACGGCAGCTTGGGTGGGTACCCAGGATAGTGCAGCAGTGTTAGGTGGTAGCCGAGGTAGTGTTTGTCAGGGCAGTGAGACAGTTACCAGTGGTGTTTCGGTGTCTGTTCAGACAGAGAAAGATAAGGCGGATGCGATAAAGTTAGATGATAGAGCAAAGGGTGAGGTCTACGTGTGTTTTGAGGGGCCATTGGGGGCTCATTTGAAAAAGGAGACAAAGGAAAACATCTGGAAGGACGAATACGTGGAGATTTTTTCTCTGCTTCCATTGGAAAAAATTAATCTGGATAGAGGAAAAAAGGATGATAGTAAAAAGGAAGAAGAGGAAAAAAGGAGGTGGCGCCTGATGCCGCAGACTTTTGTGAACTGGTTACAGGCTTTTGCTATACTGGCAAGTGTGGTGGGTGAGAAGGCGCCGGAGAATTGTTCATCATTGTTCTGTTATTTAGATTCAATAGGAGAGGCACATAGGACATACGGAGGCCAGGCATGGCTTCGGTATGATGAGCAATTCCGCAAAAGAAAGGCAGTTCGTCCCAGTATTAGGTGGGATCAAAAGGATATTGGGCTGTGGTTGAAGGTCATGGCCCCATCGCGTTATGGTCAGTCCTTTCTTGGGGGTGCAGGCGGAGAGTCTCAGGCAGGAAGCGGTGGCAGCAGTGGCCAGGGCGACAAGTCTGGGGCATGCTGGAAATTTAATGAGGGGCAATGTACCTATGGGACCAGTTGTAAGTTCAAACATATCTGCTCGCACTGCAGTGGGTCCTCACATGGGGCAGAAAAATGTTTTAAGAAGGGGAAAGGTAAGCTCGGAGCTGGTAATAGCCAAGGGGGAGACACCAGTTCGGCTGCACGCGATGGCCCCCTTTCTACATAGATTTCCGGACAGGGATAGGGCAGTTCTTTTGTTTCAGGGATTTCAAGATGGTTTCAGGATTCCTCTGCCGGTGTATCAGGTCCCTTTCTCTTTAAAAAATTTGCGGTCAGCATTGTTGTACCCAGAGGTGGTGAGAGAAAAAAATCAAAAGGAGGTGTGGCTTGGCAGGATGGCTGGCCCATTTCAGTTTCCTCTGGTTGAGGGTTTGGTAGTTTCTCCCTTGGGTGTGGTGCCTAAAAAAGAGCCTAACAAATTCCGTCTTATTCACCACTTATCGTATCCTAAGGGTTTGTCAGTTAATGACGGCATAGATCCCGAATTGTGCTCGGTGATATACACGTCGTTTGATGAGGCGGTGCGGTGGGTGTGACGGTATGGTCAGGGGGCATTGCTTGCAAAGACTGATATTGAGGTGGCCTTTAGGCTGCTACCGGTGCATCCGGATAGCATACGGTTGCTGGGCTGCCACTGGGAGGGAAGTTTTTATTTGGATCGTTGTTTGCCGATGGGTTGTGCAATTTCTTGTTCGTTTTTTGAGACATTCAGTTCATTTTTGGAATGGGTGGTGCGAGACGTTTCTACCATTCAGTCAGTTATTCATTATTTAGACGATTTTCTTGTTATGGGCCCGCCTGACTCAGCGGTCTGTCAACATTTACTGGCAACGGTGGTTTGCGTTGCGCGGCGATTTGGGGTTCCTTTAGCACCGGAAAAGACGGAGGGTCCTTGTACACAGTTGAGTTTTTTGGGCATTTTAATTGATTCTGTTGCATTGGAATGTCGATTGCCGGAGGACAAGTTGGTGTCCTTGCGACAGGAGGTGGAGAGGGCCCGACAGTCTCGGAAGTTGACTTTGAAAGAGCTGCAATCGTTGCTGGGCAAATTGAACTTCGCTTGCAGAATCATGCCAATGGGCAGGGTATTTTGCAGGAGATTGGCAGCAGCGACGGCAGGAGTTCGGGCGCCGCATCATTTCGTGCGATTAAAAAAGGAGCATAAGGACGACTTGGAGGTCTGGGGTCATTTTTGCGGGAGTTTAATGGTAGGTCCCTTATTCAGAGTGAGGCACAGACTAATTTTAACAGAGAGATTTACACAGATGCGGTGGGGGGATTTACACAGATGCGGTGGTTTTGGGACTTATTGTAGGGGCCAATGGTGTGCTGGCAGTTGGCCAGAGGACTGGAAGCAACTGGGTTTTTTGAGAAATTTGACGTTGTTGGAGTTATTCCCCATTCTGGTGGCGGTGTCTATTTGGGGTGAGGAGTTTAGAGATCGCAAGCTCAGGTTTCACTATGATAACATGGGGGTGGTAGCTGTTATTAATAACCTCACAGCTTCATCCCCTCCGGTGATAAGAGTGTTGAGGGAACTGATTTTGCAATGCTTACGGCTGAATGCTTGTATTGTGGCTGTTCATGTGCCCGGGTTAGAGAATTGCATTGCTGATGCTCTGTCTCGGTTTCAGTGGGATCGCTTTCATGCCTTAGCCTCGGAGGCTCAGTCTTCAGGAGTGGAGTGCCCATCGGAGCTGTGGAGGCTGGTTGTCGGGGAGTGAGTCGTTTGATACGGGGCTCGGTCACGGAGAGGACGTGGGAGACGTATGAGTCAGCTTGGCAAGTATGGTGCAGCTGGTTGCGGTTTTGGGGAGATGTTTTTTCAGATAGGGATAGGATGCTAGTGGTATTGTTTTTTATTGGTCAAGCATCAGAATTGGGCTGGTCCGTAGCAAAGGTGAATGGCTTTGTGGCGGGGTTGGCTTTTGGTTTTAAACTTAGAGGGCAGACGGACGTGACGAAGGGTTTTCTTGTTGGGCAGGCAATGAAGGGTTATAGGAGGGGGCATTATAGGGTGGATAGGCGGAGGCCAGTGTCGTTTGATATGTTAGAGAAGCTTGGGGAGCGACTGGTGGGGGTCTGCAGCTCTGAGTGGGAGACCGTTTTGTTCCGGTTGGCTTTTTCTTTCGCCTTTTTTGGGGCGTTAAGGGTGGGGGAGTTGGTCTCACCAAGCAAGGTAAGGGGAGGAGGCTTGTTGTAGACCGGTGTTTTTTGTTCAGAGCGGGTGCTGGAATTCTGGAGTAGGAGATCCAAGACGGACCAGGAGGGGAGGGGAAAAAGGGTGACGCTGAGAGCAGTGGATGGTTCCACGATGTGTCCGGTACGTTGTTTTAGAGAGTATCAGGGATTGGGGGCAGGGGGGGAGGCCCACTGCTTTGTCATAGGGACGGTTCATTCCTCTCCAGATACCAGTTCACTGGTGTCATGCGGAAGTCTTTAGCAGGGATGGGTTTGGAAGCTTCGTGTTTTGCTGCTCACTCATTCCGCATAGGGCAGCAACTGAGGCAGCGTCTAGGGGATTAGGTGCAGAAGATATACAAAAAATTGGTAGGTGGAGCTCGTTGCATTATAAATCATATATTCGTCAATGAGTTAATTTGTTCAGGTTTTGGTGAGGTGGACGGGGGGGGGTTTGTTTCCTGTCAATTAGTTGGTACTTAGGTGTGTTTGGTTTTTCTCTCTTTATTTTAGATGGTGGTCCGTACCTGGCGTGGATATTGGGGCATTCGTACGTGCACTGGGGAGCAAGACGTGCGGATGTCCGGCCAGATGGACGGCAGTTAGGTTTTCGTGGAGAAGTACTGAAGATTAGATGGCTGGTGTGAGGCAGTGACAGGGGTAATATTTGAAGACCGCTATATGTCCCCCAGAATGTGTCTGGAAACCCTCTGAGTTTGCTATAGCTATTACTGGGAGTATAGCACAAAGGGTAACACGGAGACAGATCCCTCCTCCCAGTCCAGGTTTTGTAGCAATCCTCATGTCCGGCATTTTCGTTTAAAATCATGCAGAGCACAGCAGGGTGTGTCTCAGTTGAGAGCCAGGCTTGGTGAAGCTAACACATGCTATGTGAGCTGGGCTGGCTCTGTGTGGAGTGAACACAGGCCAAGAGTGTCAGCCTAGGAGAACCTTACACAGATCCCTGCGGTTATCGGGGTCCTAAGGTAACAAGACTTTTTGATGCAAAGAATTTGTCTATATGCACCGGCTGTGATCCGGAAGAGACTTTGACTGTGGGAAATTGGATCTATTTATGCTGCAACAATAAATAGACTGTTGGTGTGAACACGCTGCTGCCTCATTGCCTCACGTTTTTGCCCAAACAACGCTGCTACCTCACTTTATGGTGGAGAATGCGGGCATGGCAGCCTGGTTGCTAAGGGCAATGGCCTAAGAGGTACTTACCCGGAAAAAAAAAAAAAAATAAATAATTTTTTTTTCCTACTGACTGTTTGCGGTGGATCGGCGGGTTACACGAAGCCTGCAGGCGTTGCAGCCTGGTTGCTAGGGGCAACAACCCAGTTTTCATGTGCTTATGATCAAGCCTGCAAAGTTACAGTTTACCTCAGCAGCCACTATGGAGGATCTTGTAAAGCAGCTGGCGCAGTCTACTGCTCAACTACAGCAGGTTTTTGCACAAACCAGTGCACAACAGCAACAGGCTAATGCTCAGCACCAGCGGGCGTTAGCTCAGCAACAGGAGACAAACAGCTTGTTGATTAAACAGCTTTCTGCTCTGCGAGAAGCGCTCCCAGCGGTAACTCCAGGTCATCCAGTCCTTCCTGCGGCCCAGGACAGAGTAAGGGCGGCACTTACGAAGATGAGTGCAGAGGACGACCCAGAAGCCTTTCTCTCCGTGTTTGAGAGGACCGCTGAGCGAGAGAAATTGTCTACCGACCGTTGGACTGATGTCGTGGCCCCGTTCTTGGTAGGTGAACCCCAAAAAGCCTACCTGGATCTCAGCACGGAGGATGCCAAGGACTATGGCATACTGAAAGGTGAGATCCTTGCACGAATGGGGGTTAACACTTATCTCCGGGCCCAACGAGTGAACCAGTGGTCCTTTGAGGAGGGAAAACATGCACGATCACAGGCCCATGTCTTACTGGACCTTGTAAAAAAAATGGCTGCAGCTGGAGACCTTGAACCCCGGACAGATGATTGAGCGGGTGGTGATTGAACGGTTTGTGCGGACTTTGCCAGCCCCCATTCAACGGTGTGTGGGACAGGGTGACCCCGGTACCCTAGACCAGCTAGTGAATTTGGTGGAACGCTACACAGCTACCCAGGAGTTGGTCCGGGACTCTGCTTCACGGCAGGCACTCCGTAGGGATACGCCCCCTTCACAGTTGGTAAAAGACTCCCGTCCCCCCTCGTGTGCTGTCCCGTCTTCAGCCCTGGCAGAGAGTAAACCCCAGACTAAGGTTAGCCGGAGTCCCGGTTCCCCAAAGTCAGACACCCGAAACAGGGACACCTCTGCTGGTATGTGCTGGCGGTGCCATCAGCTCAGGCATGTGATGGCACAGTGCCCACTCACATCAGAACCCATGGACTGCCGGTACGCTCGCCGGGTATCAATGTATGCCCATACTGTTTGTACCGCAAGCACTGTTACTATGGGGGAGGAGCCCCATCTCTGCAAAGTACGTGTTAATGGCTATACAGCAGAGGTTTTGTTGGACTCAGGAAGTGTAGTGACTCTTGTACATGCCTCCTTGGTCTCCGGGGAAAACCCTACGGGACATAAAGTAGGGGTACTTTGTATTCATGGAGACCTACGTGAATACCCTATGGAAAGGGTCACCATTGCTACCTCGTGTGGAGAGGTTCAACATCAAGTGGGGGTGATGAAAATACTTCAATATGCTGTTATTTTGGGAAGAGACTTGCCCCTGTTCTGGACATTATGTGGGAGGCGACCTAGCCCTCCGAGGTGTATGATTGAACCAGGCCCTGAGCCGGACGATCCCGACTCAGGGATACCTGCCGTAGGGGTCACCAGTATAGGGACAGAGTGTAACCCTGCCAGGTTCCCCCTAGAGGTAATGGCAGGAGAGGTTGAGCCACCCGAGGCAATCCCGGAGTTGAACGTGTCTCCAGATAATTTCGGAACCGCACAGCTCCGGGACCCCACATTGGCTCCTGGACGTGGAAATGTACAGGTAATTGATGGGGTACCCCAGCGGCCTGGCGCCAGGCTGGAAACTCCCTACATGGCTCTAAAGCGAGAGTTGCTCTATCGGGTTGATACAATCCGGGGGGAAATAGTGGAACAGTTGGTTGTCCCTCAGCCGTACCGCCGTCAGACCTTGGAATTGGCTCATAACCACCTAATGAGTGGGCACCTAGGTGAAGAGAAAACGCGGGAACGCATGTTTCAGCGGTTTTACTGGCCAGGGGTCGGCGCAGAAATCAAGAGGTTCTGTGAGTCCTGCCCAGTTTGTCAGTTGACCGCACCAACGCACCGTTTCCGTAGTCCTCTGATACCTTTACCCATTATAGAGGTGCCTTTTGAGCGGATTGCTATGGATCTGATCGGACCCATTGTAAAATCAGCCCGTGGTCACCAGCACATCCTGGTAGTGATGGATTACGCAACACGTTATCCGGAGGCCATTCCACTACGTCACACCTCGGCGAGGCTTATTGCTCGGGAGTTGTTTGCTATGTTCTGTCGCGTGGGGTTACCCAAAGAAATCCTGACCGATCAGGGCACTCCCTTTATGTCTAAAATTATAAAGGAACTGTGCAAACTCCTCCAGATCAAGCAGCTACGCACGTCAGTGTACCATCCCCAGACTGATGGTCTAGTGGAACGTTTTAATAAAACTCTGAAGGCTATGTTGAAAAAGGTGGTCTCCAAAGAGGGGAAAGATTGGGACATGTTATTGCCCTATTTAATGTTCGCTATCCGCGAGGTCCCACAATCTTCCACCGGGTTCTCGCCATTTGAGTTACTGTATGGCAGACATCCGCGGGGACTGCTGGATATAGTTAAGGAAACTTGGGAACAGGAGCCCACCCCTCACAAAAGCACAGTGGAATAAGTTATGTGTATGCAGGATCGTATCACGGCAATAATGCCCATTGTTAAAGAGCATTTGCTGGATGCTCAGGCAGCCCAAAGTACTCAATATAATAGAAAGGCCTCCATCAGGTCTTTTAAACCGGGAGATCGTGTCTTAGTCCTAATACCTACTGCAGAAAGTAAGTTCTTAGCCAAATGGCAAGGTCCATATGAGATCCGGGAGAAAGTGGGGGAAGTAAACTATAAGGTGTATCAGCCAGGTAGAAGAAAACCAGAGCAAATCTACCATGTAAACCTGCTGAAGGCGTGGAAAGACAGGGAATGTATGGTGGCTGACGTAACGTTGGACCTAACCTTTTCAGGTGCTTTGACAACAACAAAGGAGGAGTCCCCTGATGATGAATTAGGAGTGAGGATAGGGGATTCTCTCTCAAAACAGCAGAGACGGGAGTCTCGGAGGTTAGTGCAGCGGAATACGGATGTGTTCTCAAGCCTACCAGGCCGAACAACCGTAATCCGCCATGATATTGTCACCGAGCCTCAAGTAAGGGTACGCCTGAGGCCATACCAAGTACCAGAGGCTCGTAGGCAAGCCATTGCGGAGGAGGTAAAAAAATGCTCCAACTAGGGGTTATTGAAAAATCCACGAGCGAATGGGCCAGTCCCATTGTGCTGATCCCGAAACCAGACGGTTCTTTAAGATTCTGTAATGACTTCCGAAAGTTAAATGAGGTTTCGAAATTCGATGTGTATCCCATACCCAGGGTCGACGAGCTGATAGAGAGACTGGGACGGGCCCAGTACTTCACGACTCTCGATCTCACTAAAGGTTATTGGCAAGTGCCGCTGACAGAGGCGGCAAAAGAAAAGACCGCTTTTGTCACGCCAGGGGGGCTCTATCACTATGTCGTCTTGCCATTTGGTTTACATGGGGCTCCGGCCACGTTTCAGAGATTAATGGACATAGTGTTAGAACCCCATCAACCATATGCCTCCGCATATTTGGATGACATCATCATCTATAGCAGTGACTGGAGCACCCACTTATCTCAGGTACAAGCGGTAGTGGATTCGCTCAGAACTGCTGGTCTGACGGCGAATCCAAGCAAATGTGCTATGGGTCTCAAAGAAGCCCGTTACTTGGGGTATGTGATAGGCCAAGGGGTTATCAAGCCACAAGTAAACAAAATCGAAGCCATTCAAAACTGGCCTCGTCCCCTTACCACAAAACAGGTAAGAGCCTTTCTGGGTATAATGGGGTATTACCGACGATTCATACCCAATTTTGCTGGAAGGTCGGCGCCTTTGACCGATCTCTTAAAAGGGAAGAAGTCGGTCATGGTCCACTGGACTACACAAGCAGAGAAAGCCTTTCAGGCGCTAAAGGTAGTCCTATGTTGTCAGCCTGTCCTTGTCAACCCTGACTTTCAAAAGGAGTTTATAGTATAGGCAGATGCCTCTGAGGTGGGTCTGGGTGCAGTTCTGTCCCAGGAGGTAGATGGAGAAGAGCATCCGGTCACCTATTTGAGTAGAAAACTCACCCCGGCAGAGAATAACTATAGCATAGTGGAGAAGGAGTGCCTGGCCATAAAATGGGCTCTGGAATCCCTCCGCTACTACCTGCTGGGGTGACGCTTTCGCCTAGTGACAGACCACTCACCTTTGGTCTGGATGAGGAATGCTAAGGAGAGAAATGCTAGAGTCACCAGGTGGTTTCTCTCCTTGCAGAACTTTCACTTTTCTGTGGAACACCGGGCTGGTAGGTGGCAGGGCAATGCGGATGCCCTGTCCAGAGGTCCCTGTATGTTGGCAAAAGTTCAACCCCACCCGTTTGAACTGAGGGGGGGGATATGTGAGGCAGTGACAGGGGTAATATTTGAAGACCGCTATGTGTCCCCCAGAATGTGTCTGGAAACCCTCTGAGTTTGCTATAGCTATTACTGGGAGTATAGCACAAAGGGTAACAGGGAGACAGATCCCTCCTCCCAGTCCAGGTTTTGTAGCAATCCTCATGTCCGGCATTTTCGTTTAAAATCATGCAGAGCACAGCAGGGTGTGGCTCAGTTGAGAGCCAGGCTTGGTGAAGCTAACACATGCTATGTGAGCTGGGCTGGCTCTGTGTGGAGTGAACACAGGCCAAGAGTGTCAGCCTAGGAGAACCTTACACAGATCCCTGCGGTTATCGGGGTCCTAAGGTAACAAGACTTTTTGATGCAAAGAATTTGTCTATATGCACCGGCTGTGATCCGGAAGAGACTTTGACTGTGGGAAATTGGATCTATTTATGCTGCAACAATAAATAGACTGTTGGTGTGAACACACTGCTGCCTCATTGCCTCACGTTTTTGCCCAAACAACGCTGCTACCTCACACTGGGTTTAAGGGGGATGGTGTGGAGTCGAGTGTTACCAGAGGTTCATAAGGAAGCTCGGCTGCCTGACATCCTAGTTTTGCATGTGGGGGGTAACGATCTGGGTTCTAGATCGGTGCGGGAGTTACTTAGGGATATTCGTTTTGACTTATTGAGGTTGTGGTCATCATTCCCGAAGGTTGTGATTGTGTGGTCAGACATCGTGCCCAGAAAGAAGTGGCGGGGCGCAAGATCGGAGAGGGGTATCAATAGGGCCAGGGTGAAGGTGAATAAGGTGGTAGCACGTTTTGTAGCCCTTAATGGGGGTGTTGGAGTACGACATCACGACTTGGAGTCAGGTGAGGGAAATTTTTGGTTGAATGATGGCGTGCATCTGAACGCCATTGGAATTGACTTATGGGCTCTCGCGAATCAGGATGGGATCGAGCGAGCCATGGAGTTGGTTGGGGGCGCACGCACCTAAGGTTTCAGGGCGCGTGTGCGTTGGCGGTGGGGTGGGGTCCTTGGAGTTGGTAAAGTTAAAAGGGGCGGAGTTATTTGGATAATTCCCTCCCGGATGGAATTGGGGTATTGGGGGATTTGGCACTTAATGGGGCTCTGGCCGCTGTGGCTAAATTTATCCAACAGAAGTTGTGGTGTGTTTATTTATATAGATAAGTAAGTGGGGAGGAGGGGTATGGAACGGAATATGGAAGGAATGGAGGAATTGGGCCATACACTGTCATGTACCCCTGGAAGGAAAAATAGATATTGTGAGTACAGATATTTGCATTGCTTCTGTGTTTACCTACATGTGCACATTCTGTAGGCAGAGTATAAACATATTTGTATAGTTTGTTTGGCATGTATTAATGGGCCTGACTCATTTTGAGCTACACTGGAGACTCACAAACAGGAGAGTGTATTTATTTGGCCTTTTGAAGTATTCATTGCAGTTTTCTAGTAATGTCAGCATGTGTATATGTGGTCTGCAAAGCATTTTCTGCATGTACAAAAGGCATTTCAGGGTGGTCAAGCAACAATTAAACATGTTTGGGGTTATTTTTGGTTTGCATTTCTGTGCTTTTTCTATTGCAAATGTGCATTGAATTGTCTATACATTTTGAGTTGTATTTCTATGTTTGGTTTATTATGCATGTTCCTTGGTGTCACCATGTCTGGAATGGTAACAGTAATGTGTAGTGTATAATGGAAAATATATGTGGAACATATGACACTTCATGGGTTAGTAGTCATTTTGTTGCTCATGGCTTACTGTAGGTTTATTTTATTTTGTTTGAAAAATTAAAAGATGAATGATTATTCAGTGGTTTAAGATTGTTACTGGTGAAGTTTTTTTCTTTACCATGGTTATAGTGTTATTATGTCCCTATATGTTAGGACCAGGAGGACAGGTAGGCCCAGGAGGTGGATCCATTGGGCTGAACACCTCACAGAGGGCAAGGTGCCCGGTAGCCGGAGCACTACGGGTAGCAGGACAGTCTGTACAGAGGAGTGGAGTGAAGAAGTCCCTGGGACCACGGAGTCTCTGAGGGTAGTCCGGGTGATGGAGCTCAGGTTCGGAGGCTGAGATGATGTCAGGCAGAATCCGGAACCAACGGAGCGAGGAGGTGGGTCACAACACGGATCCAGGGATCGGAGATGGTAGGGACTGACGAGATGGCAGACAGTCACCGTTCGGGGTTCTGGAATCGTCAGGACCGGTTGGCGAGACAGGAGCGACTCTACAAGAGAGATAGGTAAGTACGGAACAAGGCACAGGGAGACCTGATTCCTAGCTTAGCAAACACGAAGAACAGGCCCCGCCCACTTGGAAAGGAACCCCCTATATACCCTGTACCTGCATCTTCAATATCCTGTTGGAGGACGCTGGCCCTTTAAGAAAAGGTCAATGACCGCGTGCGCGCCCTAATGCGCATGCGCGAGGCCCGGGTGCCAGAAGCCAGAGCAGGATGCGGTGTACAGGAGGCAGGAGTGCCGGGCCGGCTCAGGACAACAGACAGGCGCCGGGACCGGGGACCGGGTTGCCTGGAGGACGCAGGTGAGGGAGCATGGAGGCTGAGGAGCGGGGGACCGGGGAGCGTGGCACGGGAGCGGGGATGCGAGGTCCGGGAGCGGGGGAGCGTGGCAGAGGAGCCGGGGAGCGTGGCAGGGCAGCCGGGGAGCGTGGCAGAGGAACCGGGGAGCGTGGCATGGGCACCGGGGAGCATGGCACGGGCACCGGGGAGTGTGACAGTACCCCCTCCCCCACGCCCCCCTCCCCGCAACTGGGACAGGAAGGCACGTATCAGAGGAGTACCCACATTCTCCCGGGGTTCCCAGGACCTATCCTCAGGACCATACCCAGCCCAGTCCACCAGGAAGAACTGTCGACCCGTACGGTCTTCATGGCCACGATATCCCTTACCGCATAGATGTCATCATCAGCAATAGGAGGAGGAGCAGGGCTGGCAGCAGCGGAGAAGGGACCAAGGACAACCAGCTTGAGCAGGGAGACGTGGAAGGAGTTGGGTATTCTCATCGTGGCCGGGAGCTGCAGCTTGTAGGAGACCTCATTTATTTTGCCGATGACTTGAAACGGCCCGATGTAGCGAGGACCCAGCTTGTATGATGGTAGCTTCAATTGGACATATTTGGAAGCAAGCCAGACCAGCTCTCCTGGAGAGAAACACGGAGGATCCAGACGCCTTTTGTCCGCGTGTCTCTTCATCCGCAGGGAAGCACGTCCAAGGGACGTCTTGACAGAGTCCCAAATTGTTGAAAAGTCACGGACTACGGTATCAGCAGCAGGGACATCCGAGGAAGAAGATACAGGTAATGGGACGGAAGGCTGAAGTCCGTAAACTACATGGAAGGGAGAGCTGGAGGAGGACTCACTGATGTGATGGTTATGGGAGAATTCAGCCCAAGGAAGGAGCGTGGACCAGTCGTCGTGATGGGTGTTAACGTAGTGATGCAAGAAGGAGGTCAGGATCTGATTGACTTGTTCCACTTGGCCATTCGACTGAGGATGGTAGGCTGAAGAAAAGTCCAAAGCCACTCCCAGATGTTTGCAGAGGGCCCTCCAGAAGCGGGAGGTAAACTGAGTTCCTCTGTCGGACACAATGTGTGAGGGAAAGCCATGCAACCGGAAGATGTGCTGTATGTAGGCGTCAGCGAGTTCCTGGGCAGAGGGGAGTCCAGCCATGGGGACGAAATGAGCCATTTTGGAGAACCGATCCACCACGACCCATATGACTGTGTGTCCGGCGGACAAGGGCAAGTCTGTAATAAAGTCCATTGCAATGTGTTGCCACGGAACGGAGGGAATTGGCAGCGGCAGAAGGCGACCATATGGCAGGTGTTTGGGCGTCTTGTTCCGGGCACAAGAGGATCAGGCTGAGACAAAAGACGCGACGTCCGTGCGAAGGGATGGCCACCAGTAGTGACGTACAATTGTACTCCATGTTCTCTTCTGACCAGCATGGCCAGCTATTTTCGAGGCATGGCCGCAATGCAACACTTTTTGTCTGTCAGTTTCAGAGACATAGGTCTTCCCGGGCGGTATCTGGGCCAGAGTGACAGGAGCCACCGGAATGATTTTACTTGGGCAGATGATGGGCTGGGATGCCTCCTCCTCCTGTTCCATGGGCACGAATGACCTGGACAAGGCATCTGCTCGCACATTCTTATCCGCGGGACGAAAATGGAGCTGAAAATCGAACCTGGCAAAGAACAAGGACCACCTGGCTTGTCGTGGGTTCAGTCGCTGAGCAGACCGCAGGTATTCCAGGTTCTTGTGGTCCGTGTAAATGATCACGGGGTACACTGCTCCCTCCAGAAGGTAGCGCCATTCTTCCAGAGCTAGTTTGACTGCTAATAGCTCTTGGTCACCGATGGTGTAGTTGCGTTCAGGCGCTGAGAAGCTCTTGGAGAAGAAACCGTAAGTAACCATCTTCCCGGAGGAGGACTTCTGCATGAGCACTGCTCCGGCTCCAGAGGAGGAGGCATCCACCTCCAAGGTGAACTGTCGGTTTAACTCAGGACGGTGGAGCACAGGAGAGGAAGCAAATGCCCGTTTCAGGGAGCCAAACGCGGCGTCGGCCGCAGGTGACCAGTCCTTTGGATTAGCCCCCTTCTTGGTCAAGGCAGAGAGAGGCGCAGTCAGGGCAGAGAAGTGAGGGATGAACTGACGGTAATAGTTCGCAAATCCAAGAAACCGTTGAATTGCCTTCAGTCCGGAAGGAGGGGGCCAGTTGAGAATGGAAGAGACCTTCTCTGGGTCCATCTGCAGGCCGGTATCGGAGATTACGTAACCCAGGAAGGGAAGAGAAGACTGCTCGAAGACACACTTCTCGTACTTGGCGTACAGACGATTCTCTCTCAGTCTTTGTAGTACCAGTTGCACGTTCTCTCTGTGGGTCTGGAGGTCCGGAGAGAAGACCAGGATGTCATCCAGATATACCACCACACAGACGTAGAGAAGGTCCCGGAACATGTCGTTCACTAATTCTTGAAAGACTGCCGGTGCGTTACACAGGCCGAAGGGCATCACACAATACTCGTAGTGCCCATCGCGAGTGTTAAATGCGGTCTTCCATTCGTCCCCAGAGCGGATGCGGACCAGGTTGTAGGCACCACGAAGATCCAACTTGGTAAACACACGAGCTCCTCTAAGCCGATCAAACAATTTGGGGATGAGCGGCAGGGGGTATTTATTCTTTACGATGATTTGGTTCAATCCCCGGTAGTCAATGCATGGGCGCAGGTCGCCCTCTTTCTTCTTAACGAAGAAGAAGCCTGCTCCAGCAGGAGAGGAGGATCTCCGGATGAATCCCCTTGCCAGGTTCTCAGTGATGTAGGCAGACATGGCTCTTGTTTCAGCAGGGGACAAAGGATATATCCGTCCTCGAGGTGGTGTAGTTCCCGGGAGTAGGTCAATGCCACAGTCGTAAGGACGATGTGGCGGCAGTACCTCTGACTCCTTTTTATCAAAGACGTCCGCGAAGGACCAATAGGCCGAAGGTAGTCCTGGTAGGGACTCCGGAACCGGAGGTCGTCGGATGGGCTGTATGGACTTCAGGCAGTTCTCGTGGCAAGAGGAGCCCCATCGGGTAATTTCACCAGTACGCCAGCTGACCGACGGTTCGTGTGTCCGTAACCAGGGAAGTCCCAGCAGGATTTGATGAGACATGTGTGGGAGGATGTAGAGAGTGATGTTCTCGGTGTGCAGGGCACCGATACGTAGTTCTACTGGCTTGGTAATCCACGAGATGGTGTCAGAGAGGTGTCTCCCATCTACAGAGGCAATCACGAGGGGTTTGTCGAGTGGAGTAACCGGCACCTGGTACTTGTCCACGTGGCCTGCTGGATGAAATTGCCTGCTGCTCCGGAATCGAGGTATGCCTCTGCCGTGAACCGCGTCTCTCCTGTTGTCACTTGAACAGTCCACGTAACCAGGTCTGAGAGAGTCCCAGCACCTAGGGTGGCCTCTACTACCAACCCTAGGCTTTGGAGTTTCCCGGCCTCTCTGGACAGGAACGTAGCAGGTGTGTGCCCTCTCCGCAGTAAAAGCAGAGACCCTTGGCGAGCCGTTCTGCTCGGCGTTGTTCGGACTGCCGCAAACGATCGATCTGCATGGGTTCGTGGACAGAGACGCCAGACGATGCCGACTGAGGTACGACGGGCTTCTGCGGAGGAGAGGAATGCCGTATCGGACGTCTCTCGCGGGACACCTCTTTGGATCGTTCCTGAAAACGGAGGTCAACGCGGGTGGCTAGTGCAATCAGGGCATCCAGAGTGGAAGGAACATCGCGGCCTGCCAGCTCGTCCTTAATACGACTGGAGAGTCCTTCCCAGAAGGCGGCGGTGAGGGCCTCATTGTTCCACCCCAATTCTGAGGCCAAGGTGCGAAAGCGGATGGCATATTGGCCCACCATCAAGGTCCCCTGACGTAGCCTGAGGAGTGATGAGGCGGACGCGGCGGCACGTCCGGGTTCGTCAAAGGTGGTTCTAAATGCCTGCAGGAATTCCTGGATGTTAGTAGTTACAGGGTCCTCCCTCTCCCACAAGGGGTTCATCCAGGCCAGTGCCTCACCCTCTAGATGGGACATCACAAACGCCACCTTGGCTTGGTCGGAGGCAAACAGGTGCGGAAGCAGCTTAAAGTGGAGGGAGCACTGATTCAAGAATCCTCTGCAGGTCTTAGGATCTCCGGCATATCGGGGTGGAGAGGCCAAGCGGAATTTAGAGGCTTCCGAGGAAGCCGTCACTGGAACTGAGGCCGTGGACTGTGCTGTTGAAGCCTGAGATGCCAGGGACGTGGCAGTTGATTGCAGCGTGTTCAGGCGGGTATCCACCGAGGACATGAAGGCCAGCATGCGGGACTGAGTCTCGCGCTGTCGTCCGAGTTCCTGCTGCAAGTTGCCCAGCTGGGCCGCTAGTGCTTCGGCGGGATCCATGGCCTGTTCTTACTGTTAGGACCAGGAGGACGGGTAGGCCCAGGAGGTGGATCCACTGGGCTGAACACCTCACCGAGGGCAAAGTGCCCGGTAGCCAGAGCACTACGGGTAGCAGGACAGTCCGTACAGAGGAGTGGAGTGATGAAGTCCCTGGGACCACAGAGTCTCTGAGGGTAGTCCGGGTGACGGAGCTCAGGTTCGGAGGCCGAGATGATGTCAGGCAGAATCCGGAACCAACGGAGCGAGGAGGTAGGTCACCACACGGATCCAGGGATCGGAGATGGTAGGGACTGACGAGATGGCGGACAGTCACCGTTCGGGGTTCTGGAATCGTCAGGACCGGTTGGCAAGACAGGAGCGACTCTACAAGAGAGATAGGTAAGTACGGAACAAGGCACAGGGAGACCTGACTCCTAGCTTAGCATACACGAAGAACAGGCCCCGCCCACTTGGAAAGGAACCCCCTATATACCCTGTACCTGCATCTTCAATATCCTGTTGGAGGACGATGGCCCTTTAAGAAAAGGTCAATGACCGCGTGCGCGCCCTAATGCGCATGCGCGAGGCCCGGGTGTCAGAAGCCAGAGCAGAATGCGGTGTACAGGAGGCAGGAGTGCCGGGCCGGCTCAGGACAACAGACGGGCGCCGGGACCGGGGACCGGGTTGCCTGGAGGACGTAGGTGAGGGAGCATGGAGGCTGAGGAGCGGGGGACCGGGGAGCGTGGCACGGGAGCGGGGATGCGAGGTCCAGGAGCGGGGGAGCGTGGCAGAGGAGCCGGGGAGCGTGGCAGGGCAGCCGGGGAGCATGGCAGAGGAACCGGGGAGCGTGGCACAGGCACCGGGGAGCATGGCACGGGCACCGGGGAGCGTGACACTATATGACTAGTATGGGTTGTTGTTTTCATACACATGGATGTGTGTTTCTATTTTTTACAATTGCTGCAATACAAGACTAATGTCTAATTTTTTGGAATCTACAATTGTTAGAATTTGTGAGCTTATTTTTTTTTTTTTCAGTGGATCTTGTCAAACGGCGATGGCGCTCAGCCCGTGACCAGTTCCGCAGAGACTATAACCCAGTGGCCACCACAGCTGCCGCTGCAAAAAAGAAAAAATATGTCCATTATGAAAAACTGAGCTTCCTTATGCCCATTATGGAAGTACCAAAGTAGGTTTATACCATTACATCACATGGTGGTTTTATTTAAATGCACACACTAATTTTTTTATTTTTTTTTGTCATCAAAGTACAGAGGATAACCTGGAAGATAGTGAGGAAGCCCAGTCAGCAGTATTAACAGCGACCTCTGCTTCTGAGATGGAGCCTACCTCATATCAACCTTCATCAATCCCCAACACCAGCCAGCCAGATGCAGAAGAAATGTCCTCTGATTTGGGTTTGGGCACAAGTCAATCCACTAATATAATTGCAGGCCAGTCTACAGGGCAACAAAGTGGCCCTTCACCAGTTCTTGCAGAGAGTAGTCCACAGCAACATGCATGCACACAGCCAAGAATATCAACTAATACCATGCGCACAGTAGCACAATCTATCCATGGTCGCAGACATAGGCGTTATGAAGATTTACGTTCCCTGCCAGATATCACTGATACCAGAATTATACACATGATGAATTCACTGATACCAGAGAGTGATGGAGAGAGAGATTTTGCCGCTCCCTTTCTCCCTCTCTTGCATTGGTTGCACCTGATAGGCAGGACAGATTGAGGGCATCCTTAATAACACTAATATCTGCTACCCAACGTGAGCCAGAACCCATTTATTGTTTTGAAGTGATAGAACAATGGAGAGTCAATCCATGTGGCCCACACACAAACACAACTCAACAAACTGTGGAAAGCCAAACAGATGAACATTTCTCTAATTTTCAACTAAATTAGTGCAACAAACACATATACAGTGTCCATCTTCTTCTATGGTAACTGATGTACAAATTAGGCCAACAGTTTTCCCACACCAAACAGGTACATTAATGACACAAAGGCCATCTCAACAGCCAACATTTGTCCCACAAATACCCCAACAAACACCAATGCAAACCCCTCTTTTAACTATCCGAGTATTGGTAGTAATGTTCATAGACTATCTCAAATGATTCAACAACCAACAGCATACCATGTTCCTAATAATCTACAGCAACAGTACTTTCAACAACAGACTTACCCAACTAACTTCACATACACACATACTCAGCCTCTTCCAACACATCATTATGTACCACCTACACTTGGTCTTCCATCTGCTCAAACAACTGCATCATTATTTGTTCCAAGTACAACAACTGTTACTAGTGGAAACACTGATCAGTCACTCACTACAACATCTACTGTTGTGCAGCAAACATATTCTGTAGATGTCAATTCAATGGAGCCTACACAGGAAAACATCACTAGCCTATAGGATTTAGTTGAATAATAATGTGATATTGTATGTATTATATTAAATTTTGGTTTGTTTTCTAGGGTATTGCTGGTGGGGAAACATATCAAAATGTAACACATTACTTACTCTATATACATGTGGTCATATTTTTTGTTTTCACTTACAAAAATTCAATACAAATTACTCTTTCACTTCAAATACAATACCTGCCTGTTAGAATGATGCCTTGCTCTGGACTTGTTGTTTGGACCATCCATTAGAATAAACTGGGTTTAGGGACAAAATGCACGCACATAAACTACTACACTAACATTCAGACACCTTTATTATTAAAAATCCAGCCACTATGCAGTATCTGCATATGGTCTGGTCCCATACTTGTATTCCAATAGTGTCAAACAAATTATGTTTGCGTGACATTATTGCATAATAAAGTATGGTGTTTTGTATGGGCTAATGTCCCTGACAACATTGTATTTTTAAAAAAAATAAAAAATACAGGGTGTCTTGCAAAAGATGACATACATACATAGGTAAAATATTAATTCTGGACTAACTTTTTCAAATCAAAATTGCCATAATTTTATTAGTCATGTACATTTAGTAGTACTGTTTTTAGATTAACAAAAATTTCTGATGTTAAAACAATATAGTTATATCACAATAGCTTATGCGGACCATAAACACAACCAACCAACCAACCAAAAACCCACAAATTATACCTATGTATGGTCATTTTCTCTTTTGTAATACATATGTGTTTGTGCTTATGTACCCAAGTGATGAAAAACTATAACAATGCCAAAATTATACATGACTATGGCAATTTAAAATAAAATAATCTTTAAATTGATTCCTCACTTGTAGACCAGAAGTGGACACAGTGGTTCTAACACTACCATTCTCTACAAATGGTGCATTTAAAGCAGGCAACTCCTCAATGTCTTCGTCATTGCTTTCATGTAATCTACAGTAATTATGTAACACTACTGTCGATTTAATGACAGCCTTGACGGTGGAGTTGGATGGCGGTTTGATAAATGCGCCATCTTGAGGCCAAAATGCCAAAGACACGTTCAACATAGCAACATGCTCTTGCCATTTTGCTATTAAATAGGGCTTTTGATCTGTCTATCCCCCTTCTGGGATATGGACGCATCAAATGCCTAGACAATGCAAACCCCCGATCTGCAACCATTACAAAAGGGACAATTGGGCCATTAGTACCAGGCAATGGTCTTGGTGCAGGCAAACTTAAACTATCAGACATTAATCGTCTTGCTAAACGTGAACTTCTGAAAATGCGAGCATCTGAGGCACTGCCATAGGCCCCAATATCAGCAAATAAAAAGCAGTAG
The DNA here is from genome assembly GCF_048569485.1 of Anomaloglossus baeobatrachus. Lineage (NCBI taxonomy): Eukaryota > Metazoa > Chordata > Amphibia > Anura > Aromobatidae > Anomaloglossus > Anomaloglossus baeobatrachus. The sequence continues at coordinate 87,799,794 of NC_134356.1, read as the reverse complement.
TTTGTATCTACCATGGCCAAAATAACTACACAAAAAAACTTATGATAATTAAGATATCTTGATGCAGAGTTCGGTGGTTTCTTCACTCTAATGTGTTTTCCGTCAATGGCACCAATACAATTAGGGAAAGCTGTTTTCTCCAAAAATTCATCTGAAATGTGCATCCATTCCTGTGTTGAAGGCAGCTGCATGACATGATCCCTAAGGATCTCCCAAAGCACAGTGCAGGTATGCAGGATAATCTTGCCAATTGTGGACCTTCCCAATAAGAATTCGAAATGTAGACTGCTGATGGATTGCCCAGTTGCTAGGTAACTGAAATAGAATAAAAACATGACATTACTTTGACTATTCATGTAATTTGTATTTCACACCAAATATTTGTATCATCCAATGACTGGCGAGATACTGTGTATGTTTTTTTTATAATTTCTTTGGTTGCTAAAAGCATATGTGATCTTTACTTTCCATATTGGAAAAATATTTAATTTTGTGTTTAATAAACAAGTTTGTTTAAGTTAAGCCTCTTGTTTCTTCAATTTTGGTAGAGATAGAATGGTAGATGTGACTTCTCAGATCTTAATTTTAAATTGCACTATGGTTACGTGATCTACACGATGATGCCTTAGCGACTTAACATGTATTTCAATATAACCGTTAAAGCATGAGTATACATGACAACACCTACCGTAAAGTCACCAACAGTCGTTCCTCAGCGGAGATGCTGAGGCGCATAGAGGTGTCCTGATGCTTCAAACGTTGGTACACAAGGCCAAGGATGTTGTCAAATGAATTCATGGTGAGATGGCAGTAGGCTTGGAATTTAGGAGGAAATTTCCGCATTTCTCCATATAAAATATTAAAATGGCCATGTGTTTTCCTGAGCTTCACAAGGGGTGAATCCACATCCTTTTCTCCAGTGGTGGCTCTTCTTCAATCATATGTCGCCTAACCCCAAATCTCCTAGATATCAACCAGAGCAAATACATGGTTGCTTCATTGGAGAGAGACATTTTGTAGAGTGTCTAATGTGAGAATGAGCTCTGAAGTCATGTTTTTTAAGGTGTTTTAAACAAACTAAACAAATTGGGTAGTTAATTGACCAATTTAACACACCAGGAGCACATTTAGAAGGGCTAACAAGGTTTTTTGTGTGAAAATACGTATCTGAAAAAACGGACGGCATACGGACTGCACACGTACGTATTTTGTGTCAATACGGACATTCCACACATACACACAGCTCGCATACGCCATCACACGGATGCCATACGTACTGGAGAAACGCCCCAAAAAAACGGAACACAGACCCGAAAAACGGACCGTGTCACACGGACTTTTTTTGCGGAAGTATGTTTTAGGCCTCAACTGCATTAGCTTTGTGGTCACGCCCATAAACTCTCTCAGTAGCAACAGGGACCACCATTGTTATTGTGTCCCCGGTATCACCCGTACCTGTTTGTGGTGTGGTTTTGGTGTTTTTTTCGTTGTGCGTCAGACTCCATGTGGTCTGTACATGCTAGCTACACTTGTAGCATGTGTGACTTCCTGGCAAAACCAGGTAGTCACAAAAGTGTTCGTCCTCCTTGTCACCACCAGAAACCCACACCCAGGCACAAGACACAGCCATTAAAGCCTAGCGACCCCCTCATGATAATAAGGGCACACCAGTGGGCGGGATCAGGCAGATGAGAACGCCCACCTAGGGGTCCTGAGGTGTCTGAGGCAGGAATAGTTCAGTTTTGAGTTGAGTTCAGTGCAAAACAAAACAGAGTTGACAGTGGAAGCTGACAGAAGTGGAGTCAGGGGTAGGGGCCCCTGGACTACTAGGCTAGGTGGCAGTGAGCAGGGCAACAGGCGACGGAGATCCGGTCGCGGGAGACCTAAAGGGGACCAGGGCAGGGTCGTAGCCCGTCAGCACTGACAGCGGGAATCCGGTCCGGAGGCCGTGCACAGTCAGGGTACCTGGACCCTAGGACGAGGATGGTTGCAAGCCCCCTTGTTAATTCACCAGCAGAGGACAAGGTTTCAGGCCTCGTTCTCCCGAAGCCCAGAGAGCGAAACAGAAGCCCAACGCGGGGGATAGGGTGTCCGTCAGAACCCACAGAGATCCCAAGGGTCAGATTTCGTGAGCCACAGCTCCCAAATACATACAAAACCGGGAGTGGACTTCTCCATTCCACGCAAAGTCATCCAACAAGAGAGACATAACGTGCAGGAGGAAGGGACACCTGTTCACTAACTTGGGTGTGGGACCCGCATACATCCTCCAACGGCAGCCAGTCACTGGCAACTTGGTTTACTACTGGACTTGTGTGAAGTTACTGAACTGTGAGTACACCATTGACCCCCGGTCCAATCCAGCGCGCCACCTCCAGCAGCCACCACTCCCGTGTTCTGACACAGGGCCCCGGGACTACACCTATCCTACCCATGGAGGGGATCCCATCTTGCTGCCCTGCTCCATCAGCCCCGGGCGCCCCATCACCAGACAGCGGCGGTATCACCATCCCTCACCACAACCCACGGGTGATGTCACAGACAATTCTGCCCTGTACATAAACCCCGTTTTCCGACGGTTGTGAGGATGGTCGGCCGTGCGAGCCCGGGTCTGGTCACCACTCGAGCCGCAGCAGCAAACCCGGATCCGAGCGGGCCCCCAGCAGCTCCCGCCCGCAACACATGACATGTGCACCCAGAACTGCTTGTGCTTCCGGGTGCATAGGAGACATGACAGATTCACTTTAAACATAGCAGAATGATTAGAATACTCCTATATAAAAATAACTTCCCTACGCAGTGCCCCAGAATAAATAATTGCACCTCACTATGTTCTTTGCACAAAATATGATGCACGCACTGTCCCTTTTATGGCACATATAGTACAGTATGCTTTTTCCTTTCCATACTGAGCCCACTCTTCACATTGTCTTTTGACCTTATACTGCCCAGTCTTTATACTGTGCCCCCTCATCACACTCCCCCTCCTCACTATGGCCTCACACTGTTCCTTCATGCTACCCCCTCTCTATACCACCCCCCCACTACCCAGTCTCTATTCTGTGCCCAATCATATTTTTCTCATTCCTCATAATGGGTCCATATACATTTTCCCCTCACTCCACATTCTGTGTCTGCACCCATCCTGCGAACTTGCTCCTCATACACTGTCCTCAAATCTGACCCCTTGCTCTATATTCTGTGTCCTCAAAATTTCTTCCCAATTTGCTCCCCATATTATGTCTGTATACATTCCCCCTCACCCTCATTCAGCATACTATGTATGTATACATCACACCTTATCCTCGCTCCCCATACTATGTTTATATGCAGCACCTCTCACCCTCACTATACCTCACCCTCTTTAAGGACTCCATACTGTGTCCATAGATACTTCCCCGTCCCCATCTCTCTCCCCCAACCTGTGTCAATAGATACTTTCCCTTCATACACCTCTCTCCCCATACTGTGTCAATAGAAACTTCCAACTCCCCATACTGTCTATAGATACTTCTCCCTCCTCACTCTCTCTCCTCATACTGTGTCAATAGATACTTCCCTCTCCCATCCTCTCTCATCACATTGTGTCCATAGATACTCCCCTCTCTCCATGATCTCTCCCCATACTGTGTCAATAGATACTTTCCCCTCTCCACACTCTCTCCCCAGATACTGTGTCAATAGATACCTCACCCTCCCCAACCTCTCTCACCCCATACTGTGGCCATAGATACTTCCCCTCTCATCATCTCTCTCCATACTGTGTCCGTAGATACTTCCTCCCTCACCCTATACTGTTTCTCTTCGGTGTCTTCAGCTCCATTGGAGCACTTACCACCACCACTGTTTGCCACCTATGCGGCGTTGAAGAGTGATGTTAGCAGTGTGATCAGCTTACCTGATAGCACTACAGACATTGCTCTGATGTAGAAGTCAGAGCCAGCAGTCACCGCTTTAATTGTTCGTGAGTCTAAAAGATACAAGGATAGTTGATCAGTGAGTCTGGGCTGTCAGCTTGACAGCCGGCTCAGAGAATGGCCGGCTCCCACTATGGATCAACTACTGGGGAGACTTTCACAGCACCATATAAAGCAGCTCGATGGTGCCCCCCTGACAGTTGTGCCCGGGGCACATGCAACCCCAGCCACCCTAGATACACCTCTGACATAGGAGAACCTGAAGCATACACATCACAGGAGATGCTTGGGCTGCAATATACACATCACAGAAGGGGCTGAGGCAAATATACGTCACAGGAGATGCTGCAAAATCTATATATCACAGGAGAGGCCTTGGGACATATTTATGAAAGGAGAGGCTTAGCCTGCAATATACACATCATAGGAGAGGCTGGGGCACATATGTATGATAGCAGATTATTGGATACAATGATGCAGACAATGAGGAGGCAGTAGTGACTGACCCAACAACGGTTTATTAACCTATATATGTAGCGCCCCTGAACCCCTCAGGGCACTACAAGTTACTGCATCCTGACCTAGATTCAGGGCCTACCCCCAGGGACCTGGAAGCCCAGTTCCAGTACCAACAAAACAAACAACATCCCCAGTTTCCCACTCCCCATTAGGGATGACTGGCTAGTTTGGGACCCAATGGATGGCCACCCAGAGGCAAAGCAAGTCCAGTCCACTAGAAGGCAGCCCAGTGGGGGGGAACAAACAGATACAGACAGTCAGACAGTGGAGTCCGGTAGGGACAGTTGAAGGGGACGGACGTTGCTCCAGACGGGGTCGTGTAACAGTGACCCAGGTGGCAAGGAGAGTGGTTGCAAGGGAAGGTACAGTCAGGTACCTCTGGAACCAGAGCACTGACGGGGCACAGGTCCCTAGGTAAGGGACAGCTCCAGGCAACCTGACAAATACCTGCACAGTGAGGGGACATTCACGGACCTCACTGACCCAAGAATCCAGGGGCACCAGCAGTAAAGATTGAGCTAGGGACCAGAACAGAACACCGACCCTACAGGATTTGCACTGCCCTCCGAACGGGCGAGAGACTGAGAAAAGACAGTAAGGGACCCACAAACTCTTCAGGCTACGGGGTCCCACAAACACGTGAGAGGTGCCGGGGAAAGAGACTACCAGGTCCCCACACCGGCACTGGGACAAAAGGGACCAAAAGTATACATAATGGAATTATTGTATTCTTTACTCAGCATTATTACACAGTGTCAGTAACAGTCACCGTTCACGTAATCATACTCTGGATCCCTCTAGCAGGGAGATACCACTGTCACTCTATTTGTTACTGTAATCTACTTATCTAAACAATACTATGCAGTGTAAAAGTTCTAGTGGGGGATTGAAGGATTTCTGTACACCTTCCACTGGCTGGCCAACCTCGTGTTCTGAAGCACGGCCTAAGTCCCCGCTCAATATCATAAATCTGCGCTGGAAGCCATGACCTGAGAAATTGTAATCAGCCGGGTCGTCTCTGTGGCCTATTTCAGATCGGATCAAAACCTTCTACTTGTGCTGATCATGCATTTTCCACTGGTGCAGGTCACAGTCTTCTACTGGTGCAGGTTGTAGTCTTCTACTGGTGCAGGTCACGATCTTCCCCTCAGCTCAGTTCATGAACTTTCCTCTCTGCTCAGGTCACCAATATTCCTCTCAGCTCAGGTCATCGATCTTCCTGGTCCAGATTCTGGCACCCACTCCTCATCTTCGTCGTCCAGCCAGGCCTTTTTTAAATTTAGTAACTTCAGCACAACTGTCACCTTACCTGGTGTCTCTTAGGCTGCTTTCACACTTCCATCTTTTGTATCAGTCACAATCCGTCGTCTTGAGTAAATACAGTATCCTGCACCATATTTTGCAGGGTTAAAATTTTTCCCCATAGACTTCTATTAACAACGGATTGTGACTGATGGCCCTATGTTGCATCCGCCGTGCGACGGATCAGTCGTGGAGTGAGTGACCGTCGGGCGGAACCAATGCAGAATGTAACGTTTTTTTCTGTGTGGCGAAAAAATTGACAGCAACGGATGCGTCGGCATCCGTCATGTGTTATAATGGAAACCTATGGAATCTGGCGGCATCCGTCAAATGAAGTATTTCAGTGACGGTTCCGTCTTTTAGCAACCGAGCATGCTCAGACGTATTAAATTTCTTTCTGGTTAGAAAATCTCTCTCTTTCTCTCTCTGTCTGTCAGCCTCTCTCTGTCTGTCGGTCGGTTGGTCTCTCTCTCTCTCTGTTGATGTCAGTCTCTTTCTCTCTCTATCGATCTGGTGGTCTCTCCTTCTCACCCCCTCTCTCATACTTACCGATCACCGGCGCTGCGTGGCACGGCATAGCTGTCACACTGCTCCGGCAGCTTCTCCACCTTTTGAAAATGACGGCCGCTCATTATTCCATCTCGTATTCACTGCTTCCCCCGCCCACCGGCGCCTATGATTAGTTGCAGTCAGACAAGCCCCCACGCTGAGTGACAGCTGTCTCACTACAACCAATCACAGCCACCAGTGGGTGGGTCTATAACTTGCAGTAAAATAAATAAATAAATAATTAAAAAAAACGCCGTGCAGTCCCCCCCAATTTTGATACCAGCCAAGGTAAAGCCACTCGACTGAGGGCTGGTATTATCAGGATGGGGATCCCCACGTTATGGGGAGCCCCGCAGCCTAAAAATATCAGCCAACAGCCACCAGGAAATGCCTCATCCATTAGATGCAACAGTCCCGGGACTCTACCCGGCTCATCCCGATTGCCCTGATGCGGTGGCAATCGGGGTAATAAGGAATTAATGGCAGCCCATAGCTTCCACTAAGTCCTAGCTTAGTGATGGCAGGTGTCTATGAGACACCCCCCATCACTAAACTGTAGTTAAAGTAAATAAACACAAACACCAAAAAATCCTTTATTTGAAATAAAAGACAATATAACACTCTCTTTCATCTCTTTATTAATCCTCAAATACCCCTCCAGATCCGACGTAATCCACACGAGGTGCCACGACGCTTTCAGCTCTACTACATTGGAAGCTGACAGGAGCGGCTGTAGAGCACCGCCGCTCGCTGTGAGCTCCATGGAGCAACTGAAGTGAGTCACTCAGGTTATCCGCGGCCACAGCTGGATTCTCTTTGTCAGGTATAAACTGCTACAATGGCAATGCCGACAATAAAAGGCTGAGGCAGCAGTTGCGGTTCCAGTTCTTTTACTCACAGTTCGTGTGCTGCACCCTCAGAGTACCGGTCATCGTCGTGATGGGCCTCAGCCGATCCCGAATAAATCAGAGGTCACCACCGGTGTTGTGAAGCGTGTAATGCGGGCGTCACACGATATGATCTATCGTGCGATCACACGAGTGATCTTGCCCGCCCCCGTCGTTTTTGCGTCATGGGCAATTAGTTGCCGTTGGTGCACAAAGTCCTTAAACCGCCGTCACACGTACTTACCTGCTGAGCGACGTCGATGTGGGCGGCAAACATCCACTTCCTGAAGGGGGTGGGACGTTGGGCGTCACAGAGATGTCACATAGCAGCCGGCCAATAGAAGAGGAGGGACGGAGATGAGCGGGACGTAAACATCCCACCTACCTCCTTCCTTCCACATAGCCGGCAGGAGCCGCGGGACACAGGTAAGCTGTGTTCATCGTTCCCGGGGTGTCACACGGAGCGATGTGTGCTGCCCCGGGTACGATGAACAATCAGCACAAAGAAAAATAAATGACTTTTTAAAAATGAGTGACATGTCAACAATACACGATTTGTGAACGTTCTGCGTCGCTCGTAGGTGTCACACGAGATGACGTCGTAAACGATGCCGAATGTGCGTCATGAAAACCGTGACCCTGACGACATATCGCACAATAGATCGTCTCGTGTGACGCCTGCATTAGACCTTCCTCCATTGCGCTCTGTAGTGTGGATCCCCATGGCATAGAGCTACTTGGGGACTCCAGTGTCCTTTGCTTTAGTTGCCGTCCCATATGCAGGCAACGCAAAACTTGTTATGGACCTTACTGTGGCCGTGGCTCCTGTCTCTATATGCTGCTGGTGCCCCGGGACTTTTGATGGTGAGCAATGGGACATGAAATTCTCCTTCCTTGCAGATTCTAGTAGTCCAACGTAAAGTATGTTCTACCCTAGGGCTCTGCACCTTATGTGGCACTAGTCCTGAACGGGCTGTTGGGGCTCACCCTCCGGCTACCATGTTGCTCCTCTGTCTCACAGTACCACCTGGTCGTCTCCTGCTTCTCTCTCAGCCTGCCTGGCACCCAATTGGCCCCTCTGAGGGGAGCCTTTCAGCATCCCCCCAGAGTCCTTGCTCTTCTCTGTCTCAAGCTGCTCTCTCTCCTGTGTCCCAGACAGTTCTGTCCTGAAACTGTTCAGAAGTCAAACTGTTCTGAAGTGAAACTATGTGTGTTCGCTCACTTCCCCAGGCAGCCCCCACCTTCCTGATGATTCACAGTGCTAGGGAAAACCTGTTGCCATGGTGCCCACCTGCAGCCCAGTCTGGCGGGAAACCACCTAAGTATTTTGTGTAACTGCTGACTGATTGTGTTGTGTAAGCTAGAAAACACCAGTGGTTAACCTCTTCTTACCCGGAATAAGTACTTAAAGGAGATGCAAAACCCGGTGGCAACTGAAGCCTCAGGGGTGCCACAAAAGTATCTAGAAATTTTACTTTAGGCTTCCTTATAACTAAACAAAGAAAAATGATTTGGAGCCTTTTTTAGATTTTAAAATAGACTTCGAGTAAATGTTTCGCTAAAGAATTCTAGTCTTGAAATGACAAGATTATACAACCAAGACCTTACATGTGGGACTAATGTATGTAATGCTCGTCTTATGGCGCATGTGCATTTCTGAGCTACGTGCACAGAGCCTGTATAGCAGTGCCTGGAGATTGCACAGCTCTGTTGTATTCTGTGTCGTATATACTGAGATATTTTCACTGAAAGCAAGGGAGCATATCTCCCTACACATACCTGATAGATCATGACCCCTCCGTTGGGCTATTTATGAAATTAAAGGGATACAGAGGTACAAAATTGACCTCATTTATCTCTGTGGAAGCAGTATTAGAGCTCCATGTGTTAGTGGTTGCCATTTTGTATGTCCTTAGCTAAATATGTTGATTTTAATAGTGTAGAAATCACTAACTTATGGTGGAACAATATAATAAATTGTAACCTATTATTATTAATTTTAAAATTAATTATAGACTTTTCCACATTGCCTTGTAAAGCCTGATCCAGCTATGCAGTAAATGACAAGGAATCCTTAGACACTACACTATTGGGAAGTGCTAAAAGTGAAGACAAACATAAGAGGCTACTCATCACTTGCTGTATATATCGACATTAGAAAATAAAAGAGGTATATCAAAAGGTGCAACCTACCACATATTGGGTGTATGAAACAAGGCAGAATATGCTGCAGTTGGTCACACTTTGCAAGGCATACTAGAAACTTAAATAAATTATTTTAATATTAATAAGAAAGCTTATTTTTTATTATACTTGCCCTCCCTAAGTTAGTGATTTTTCAATTTAGTGGACTATAGTTCCTCAATAGTCAGAATTAATAGTGGAAAGAAAGGGGTTAAAACACAGCGCTTTCATATAGAAAGAAGACTTCAAAGGATCATTGAAGATAAGTAGTGAGTTAATTGTGCGCGTATCGATGTTTCCTGAAGGAGGAGCAATCAGCTCCGAAACGCGTAAAATTAAATAACTTCTTATATGTCACAATTTACAATTTCAAGCAAGAGACTGCTGGAATACAAGACTGTCTACTCTGTTGTATGGAAAATAGCACTGTTATATACAGCCGTGTGCATGTGAAGCGGGAGCCAGGTGATGGCCGGCAGGGCTCCACTCTCCTTCCTCAGTCTGGTGTTGTGCACGTGTCCGCTCTGGCTGAGGGTGCGACACTTACTTGTGTCTTCTGTGGCACGTCCGCCACCCTGTCACTGGTCACTGTCATAGACGTAGTTAGATAATGCAGTTTCTTTGCAACCACAAACATTTTATTTGATTAGCAATCTTCTTGACAGGCAGTTCCTGGACAGACATTGCTACTTTCCTTCTTTGCTCCCATTCTGCTGTTCTATGGGGTACCTTACTGTCTAGCCCTCGCCCTGGGTAATAGCCATCCAGCAGCCAAGTCTGACTTCTACTCTTCCCCATCTCTTAGCTTTGCGGCTTACCTTGTCCTTAGGACACAATGGAGGAAACCTCCCGATTCCTAGCCGGACACTGATACAGAGCTCGTTAATCCCAAGAACCTCTTTGCAGAACTCCCCTCACTTTCTGGCCTGTCTGGCTAACCAACTCTCGGTCACTCCTCCCTCTGTGCTCTAAGTCTTCTAGGTCACCACAATATCCATCTCTGGCCCGCTAGCACTGCACATAACACTTCCTATTGCTAACCCACTTTCTATCTACCACTTACTTCTCCTCCTGCACACTTGGTCCTTACGTCAAGCTAAATCCTACCCTAAAACATTGTGATACTATTACTATGGCTGGTTCCTATCTATAACTTGCTCCATACATGCTTTATGTGTTAACTATACAATATCTACCTACAATAAAAGACCTTACATAAAATACATTACACCTTACATAAGCACATTATATGCTAAAACCCAATAAAATTCAATATACAATAACACACTTAAAGGCTCATATATATATATATATATATATATATATAGATATATACTGCACAGACCAAAAGTTTGGACACACCTCATTCAAAGAGTTTTCTTTATTTCCAACCCCATTTAAGGCAAGAAATCTCACTTATTAAACCTGACAGGGCACACCTGTGAAGTGAAAACCATTTCCGGTGACTACCTCTTGAAGCTCATCAAGAGAATGCCAAGAGTGTGCAAAGCAGTAATGAAAGCAAAAGGTGGCTACTTTGAAGAACCTAGAATATATGACATATTTTCAGTTGTTTCACACTTTTTTGTTAAGTATTTTATTCCACATGTGTTAATTCATAGTTTTGAAGCCCTCAATGTGAATCTATTTTCAGAGTCATGAAAATAAAGAAAACTCTTTGAATACACTCTGCAGAAATACACTCTATACATTGTTAGGCCCGTTTCACACGTTAGTGAAAAACACAGACGTTCTTCACTGACGTGTAAAACACGCACATGTTCCTCCATGTGCCATGATTCACGGCACACGTGGGTTGTCTATGTGCAATCCGGGCTCCATTCTCCGTGGCCCGTGATTGCACATAGAGATTAACTCACCTGTGCCCGCTCCCGCTCTCCTTGGTGCTGAACGCTCCCGCGGTGCAGCATCCGTCCGGCGCTGACCCCCGCAGCAGCTGCTTCCGGGTCGGCTGTGTCGTGCATTCATGAATATGCACGACAGTAATGAGCCGGCTCAGAAGCAGCAGGCAGCACAGGCTGCAGAGAGCGTGGCTGAAGCTGGGTGAGTAAAAATAATTTTTATTTTATATGCACGTTTTTTTCTGGCATGTGTTTCACAGATCACACCACTGCGTGGTCCGTGGGACATCAGTGATGCCAGAAAAAAATGGACATGTCTCCGTGCGGCAATCACGCACACGCGGGTACGCCGCACGGAGACACGTGCAGTGAAAAATCACTGACGTGTGAGCAGACCCATTTATTATAATAGGTCTGCGTATGTCAGTGATTCTGGTACGTAGAAAAAAAAGCACAAACGTACCAGAATCACTGACGTGTGAAAGGGGCCTTAATGTGTAAATTACTATTCTAGCTTCAAACGTCTGGTTTTTAATGCAAACAAATAAAAATATGAAAATATTTCCATAAAAAGTTTAACTACTGTAAGTCTAGGATATAAATTACGTAATGATCAGGACGCTGTTACATGAAGGGTATTCAGTGTCATGAAACCTAATCTTCATACAACTTTGTCTTGAATTATATTTTAACAGACCAAAAAAAGCAAACCATCCCAAGAAAATCTAAAATTTTATTTTACAATTCAGTGTATAGTAAATGAATATAAAAAAAATCTTTCATATCTATTTATTTAGAGCATATATTATAAATAGAGTCCACTGTATACTGTATTTGCCACTGTTTTATTACTATAGTTGTAATTTGCAATTTCTACCACAAGATGGCAGGATCACACTGTTTTGTAAGCACTGTCTATTAAGAAAGTGTCATTGGCTTGTACTTGTGACTTTTAGGATCGCTACTTCCAATAGGTGGCGCTGTGCTAGAGTTTGTCTCCTTTACTGGAGAGACAATTTGAATATTTCCCAGAGGGGCATTGCAGCTATAAGTCCCCTTACCTGGCAGCCAGACTGGCTTGCAAAGTCTCCTTAAGGAGAATAGTGTTCCCCCGTGGAATTTTAGGGGCATTGCAGCTATAAGTCCCCTTACCTGGCAGCCAGACTGGCTTGCAAAGTCTCCTTAAGGAGAATAGTGTTCCCCCGTGGTCCCCACATAGCTTTCTCATGAGCCAGATCAGACACCCCCATACTTTGCACTGACGAGGGGCAAGCACCCCGAAACACCGTGTCTGCAAATTGGGATTCTGATCTGGCTTATATATCCTGAGTCATATTGCAAAGGATTGTCAAAAATCCACTTGTGACTTTTAGGATCGCTACTTCCAATAGGTGGCGCTGTGCTAGAGTTTGTCTCCTTTACTGGAGAGACAATTTGGCTTGTACTGAACATTTAAACAAAAAAAAAAAATGACAACTGCAAAAAGTGTCGCCTCGGAAGCTGTGCTTTAATACAATAAGACTGCCCGAAGCAATAAGTCAGTTGACTTTGGATGGAGGCTGCCTATAAGTCCTGCTTTTTTTAAGGATTGGTGGGGGTCCATGCATAGGACATTGAAATGTCTGAGAACAGGGCTCTGAAATGCCTCTTTAGGCCTCTTTCACACGTTCGTGTCAGAGGTGCGTTTTAGCCCTCCGTGATCCGTGTTTATGGCACACGTGTGTTCTCCGTGTGTTATCCGTGATAACACACAGAGAACGAGAACTTTCTACTCACCTGTTCCTGGCGTTGCTGTCCGTGGTGCTGATCTTCGGTCTCCGGTCCTGCCGACTCCCCGCTGCTGCTGCTTTCGGCCGCAGTGAAGTGAATATGCAATGAGCATAATGAGCAGCGGTCGTCAGCAAGTGACAGGAGCGGCAGAGACAGGAGGGCTGGAAAAGGTGAGTAATGTTTTGGGGGGTTTTTTTTGCAGACACATGTGATTTCTCCGGTGCGTGTCACACGGAACACCTCCGTGTGGTCCGTTTGCGTTACGTGTGACCCATTTGCATTCCGTGTGACACCCGTGATGCTGGAGAGAAAATGGACATGTTGCCATGAGGAACACACACAGACACACGTATGTACGGCACGGACACACGTTCCGTGCATAAATACAAACGTGTATCCAAGTCCATTAAAAAACCAAGGTCTACGTGTGTACGTGTCTCCGGTATGTGAGAAAACTGACCAAACACGTACCGGAGGCACGGACGTGTGAAAGAGGCCTTAGAAAGTAGTGGTGGCCGCACATACACCACTGTTTAATTGTTTGCATAGCCAGAGAAAGCCGAGCAGTCCCATGGCTTTATGTTGATGGAGCATTTTAGACCCAATTCAGCGAATAGTTGGGGATCCCATAAATTTATCACGAAGTTATCACCTATCCATTGAATAAGTTAGTACCTGCTTCTAATTTTCCTTGGAATAATTTATACATTTGGAAAATATTACTAAATAGTATTTTAATGATAGCCTTCCTGCCCATCTTTCAAGAGTCATAACTTTTTTTTTATTATTTTTCTTCGATATTACTTTGCATATTTATTTTAATTTTTAACTGGTGAAAAAAAAAAAAAAATCAAAAAAATGCATGCATTGTTAATTTCCAACACTCAGTGGAGTTGCGTGAAGCCATACTTTTTTGTGCGGCTAACTTTGTCTTTTGTTAAGACTATGTTGGGGCAGATATTACAATTTGTTCACCTCATTATGTATTTTTTTGCGGCGTTGTGGTGAACAGATAACAAAACCCGCAATTCCTGTGTTTTGATTCATTTTCTCTTTACAGTGTTTGCTGGTCGGTTTAATTATTTTATATTTTGATAGCTTAAGGTAGAACTTTTATGGATGCAGTGATTTCAAATATACTTATTTTATATTTTATTTCTTTAGATTTATTTTTTTATATCATTTTTATACAGTGTGTTCGCCCATATCCTGTCCTCCGCCATTAACTTGAGAATGGCGGCAGCTATAGGCATAGAAGTGGTGTCTAGGTATAGTAAAGTAGCCATGCGCCACGCAATGAAACCACCTATAGCGCCACCCGGTGGAAAACAACGGAGTTAGCATTTTTATCTCGAAAACGGAACAAGATAGAGAAAAAAAGTAAATTAAAAAATTGTAGGGCATCATCAATTCCATACGAATCGACACCTTGCATACAGAAATGCTTGGATATGAAACCCATGATTCCCCAAAACATTGAATGCTGGTCACGAATATGGTGCTCATTTAACTTTGATGCTCAAAGTGGCCACCATCAGCTACAATGCACATCTGGACTCTGGACAGCATACTATATCTTGGTGCACGTTGTGCAATGTGGTAGGTGACACGTTTGCACAAGCATCTGTGATATGTCGTCGTAGGTCCTGCAATGTTGGTGGAGGGGTCGCATACACCTGCTGTTTGATGTGACCTCACAGAAAGAAGTCCAACGGGGTCAGGTCAGGTGAGCGTGGAGGCCACTCCATGCAGCCACCATACCCAATGACTTGTAGGAAGGTCTCCATGAGGTATCGCTTCAAGTCCGCAGCCTTGTGAGTGTTACACGTTCTAATCATAACATTTCTGTATGCAAGGTGTCGATTCGTATTGAATTGATGATGCCCTACAACTTTGTAATTCACTTTTTTCTCTATCTCGTTCCGTTTTCGAGATAAAAATGCTAACTCCGTTGTTTTCCACCAGGTGGCGCTATAGGTGGTTTCATCGCGTAGCGCATGGCTACTTTACTGTACCTAGACACCACTTTTATGCCTATCGCTGACACTGTTCTCATGTTAATGGCGGTGGACAGGATATGGGTGGACACACTGTATATTTTGGACCTGCAGCTGCGATCATTTGATTGCTAATACTATATACTGCAAAACAGCAGCATTGCGGTATATAGTGAAAAAGACTATCTTCTATGATGTCTACTCACAGAGTTGGCTTCATATGTGTCGAAATATGTGTGTGGTGACAGGAGTATTATTACCATCAAGCAAAGGGATGTGTATTGGATGGCTACTCTTTCAGAGGCTCACTATAAGGCCTCGCTCACATAAGCGTATTAATTCTGCGAGTTGCAACGTGAAAAAATCTTGCATTGCACTCTGACCAATATTAGTCAATGAGTTGGAGCAGATGGTCAGTTTTTTTCTCATCCAGATTCTGACAGAGAGACAGAGAGTTGATAGCCAGCCAGGCCAGGAAGAGAGTTAATTTTGCAGAGAGATTCATGGTGCGAGGACAAGCTCTGTACTAGGGTCTGTCAGGGAACAGGGAGGTATCCTTTGTGGTGTCTGAAGTCTACGGCTCATCTCGTGATGGGCACAGTATAACCATCCGAGGTAATGATTTGGCACGGGAAGCCGCAAAGCCAAGAAATGGGATAAAGCAGAAGTTTAGACTCTGCTACTGGAAGACTAATACCCAGGGCGAGGGCTAGACAGGAAAAGTACCTAACAGAACAGCGGCGGCAGAACAGGATTGAATGGCCAGGTCTGTCCAGCAGATTCAAAGCCAAATATAGTGTTTTTTTGTGTGTTTTGTGTGCAAAGAATCTCTCAGTGTGATGTGTTGTCCTGCTATGTCTATGATGGTGACCGGCAATGCGGTGGCGGATGCACCCCAGAAGACTCAAGTAACTGTCACACACCCCAGCCGGGGTGGATCACATGCACAAGTTCAAACTAGCAAACTAGAGCAGAGCCCTGCCAGCCATCCCTGGGCTCCCCTCTACAGTACCCCCACAGAGCATGTTTCATAGTACCCTCACAGAGCCTTTTTTAAGAATATTTCCACAGATCTTGGTGCAGAGTGCTCCCACAGAGCCTTTTTTAAGAGTACTCCACAAACCTTTTTTAAGAATACCCCCACAGAGCCTTTCATGAGAGTACCCCCACAGAGCCTGGGGCAGAGTTCCCACACAAAAGCCTATTTTAAGTGTATCCCCACAGAGCTTATTTTAAGAGTCCCCCAGAGAGCCGTTTTTAAGAGTACCTGTGACGCCCTGGAATAGCCAGGTAGTCACAGACAGGCCCTTGCACAAACACCCGTCCCCAAACAAGGTAACAGCAGCCAACCTAAAAAACCTGAGTCACCCCTCTCAGGTCTTGACGTACACACCAGGTGGCGGAGCCAGGCAGTTGGCCACGCCCACTGAGGAGTTCGGATAGCCTGAGGCGGGAAAGCACAACAGATCGGTTAGTAGAGGAGAGTGGAGTAGTTGGAAAGTAGCAAAAGTCTGTCAGGGATCTGGGTCGTAGCCTGGATACCCTGTGGCCAGGAGGTAGACGGTGGTTGCCGCCTGCAGGAGTCGGGAAGACGGCTGGTGGAACCGTAAGGGACCGGGACAGGGTAGTGGCCCACCGGTTCTGAACCGGGGAGCCAACTGGAAACCGGAGCACCAGGATGGGTACTCAGACCCAGAACGAGGCCCAGAAGCCACTGGACCGAGTTAAATTCACTGAGTGGGGTCTGGACCTTAGGTTCTTTCCCACCCAAGTACCGACTGAAGACAACAGCCCAACGAGGGGGAAAAAAAGCCACCGCTCAGGCAGAGAGATCCCACGGGCCAGCGTCTGCGGGCAAACGGGCTCTCCCGGCACACACAAATCCGGGGAGCGGACTACTGTCGCTGAAGCATAGGCAGTCAAAATCTACAAAACGAGGTGCAGGAGAAAGGCAGGAACCACCAAACCGGGTGGGGGACCAGACGCAGCCGGCTGCGGGCAAGGACCACCATCTTTTTGGTTTGCCACAGACTCCGGTGTATCTGTCATAGTGAGTACAACAGTGCCCTCGGGCCGCGCACCGCACCGCACTAACACGCCCGCACCTCGCAACCAATGGGCCCCGGGACCATAACCCCCTGCCCATGGAGGGATCAACACCAGGCTGCACAACCCCATCCCCGGGAGCCTAGTTAATGGCAGCGGTGGTGTCCACACTCACCACAACCCGTGGGTGGTGTCACGAACTTAAATCCCTAAACACCACGGCCCCGGTAACGAACCTCCCCACCGAAAACCAACCCCCCTCACGTAGCGCCAGCTTCCCTTCAGAGTGACGTGACCCCCGGGTCCGGAGGCGCTCGAGCCACCCACCAACGAGCCCGGATCCGAGCGTCTCGGCTGCCAGCCAAGCC
This sequence comes from Anomaloglossus baeobatrachus, assembly GCF_048569485.1. Lineage (NCBI taxonomy): Eukaryota > Metazoa > Chordata > Amphibia > Anura > Aromobatidae > Anomaloglossus > Anomaloglossus baeobatrachus. The sequence goes on along the minus strand of NC_134356.1, from coordinate 87,782,393 downwards.
CCGGGGCAGTACATACCCTCACAGAGCTTGTTGCAGAATGCCCCCACAAGAGCCTTTTTTTAAGAGTACCCCCACAGAGCCTGGTGCAGAATAGTCACACAGAACCTTTTTTCATTGTGCCCACACAGAGCATTTTTTAAGAGTACCCCACAGAGTCTGTTGCAGAGTGCTCACACAGAGCATTTTTTAAGAGTACCCCACAGAGTCTGTTGCCGAGTGCTCACACAGAGCATTTTTTAAGAGTACCCCACAGAGTCTGGTGCAGAGTGCTCACACAGAGCATTTTTTAAGAGTACCCCACAGAGTCTGGTGCAGAGTGCTCACACGGAGCATTTTTTAAGAGTACCCCACATAGTTTTTTTAACCCCTTAACCCCTAAGCACAGTTGTCACCTTCATGACCAGGCCATTTTTTTCACTTCTCACCTGTGTCACTTTGACAAGTTATAACTTTGGAACGCTTCAACAGATTCCAGTGATTTTTTTTTTCATGCGTTTTTCCTTGCTTCTTTTACTCAATAAAAGCAAGGAAAAAGCATTCCAGCAAAGTCTATGAGAATTGTGACTTGCTGAGCACATGCTGCTTCTTTTTTCCTTGCAGTTTTTGTTGCTGAAAAAAGAAGCGGCATGTCAATTGTTTTTGTGCTTTTTCCTGCTTTTTTCACCAATTAACTTTAATGAAGTCAGTGAAAAATGCAGGAAAAAATGCATGCGTAATGCCTACGTTGCTTCTTTTGTGAGTTTTTATGAGCTTTTTTGATGTCAGTGGGGTTCCCTGCAGCCTTATCTCGCAGTCTTTACCATGGGACCTGCTGGCCGGAACTTTGGTGATGTCACAAGGTGAATCGAGTTCATGCTGGCGGATCACCGGGATTTCCTGCAGATCTGCCGGAACGAACTCGTGATGTCTATGTGCTATCTGGATGTTACAAAGATAGCACATGAACAGCACACGGAACTCACACACACGGACATACATACTTACATCACGGACCGTGTAAAACAAAAACATTTGTTTTTTTGCACGGACATGGAAGGGGGCCTAAGACTGATTGAATGCTAAATCAGTCTACACTTACTATTATATCAACTTTTACAATAGAGACAATTTTTTTTTATGGCCATGATTTGCAGGATGCACTAAAGACTACCCTCCCCAAACACCTACAGTTACATAGTTACATAGGATGAAAAAAGACCTAGGTCCATGTAGTTCAACCTTCCTCCACCAATTCTACATTTTATCCCTAAAGGGTGCTTTACACGAGACGAGCTATCGTGCGTTGCATCGTCGGGGTCACGGTTTTCGTGACGCACATCCGGCATCGTTCACGACGTCGTCTCGTGTAACAGCTCCGAGCGACACAGTATCGCTCACAAATCGTGAGTCGTGTACTCATCGCTCAGTTTCAAAATATTGTTTATTTAAAATGGCGCCGGTTGTTCATTGTAACCGGGGCAGCACACATTGCTCCGTGTGACACCCCGGGAACGATGAACTCAGCTTACCTGCGTCACGCGGCACCCGATGGCTATGCAGGAGGAAGCAGGTGGGCGGGATGTTTACGTCCCACTCATCTCCGCCCCTCTGCTTCTATTGGCCGGCGGCTGTGTGACGTCGCTGTGACGCCGAACGTCCCTCCTTCTCAGGAAGAGGATGTTCGCCGCCCACAGTGACATCGCTCAGCAGGTAAGTGCGTGTGACGGGGGTTTCACGACTTTGTGCGACATGGGCAGCAATTTGCCCGTGACGCACAAACGACGGGGGCGGGTACGATCGATCGTGAAATCGGTCATCTCGTGTAAAGCAGGCTTAAGTCACTTTTAACCAACAATGTTGTGTGTACTGAGGAAATCACCCATCCCTTTTTTAAAAAATGTTATAGTATCAGCCATTACTACCTCTTGTGGTCGGCATTCCACAGTCTGACTGCTCTAATTGTAAAGAACCCTTTCCTATTTAGCTGCCTGAATCGCTTTTCTTCCACTCCCAGTGTATGCCCCCTGGTCCTTAGCATTGTCTTTGGAAGGAATAAGTCATGTGCCAGTCCTTTATATTGACTACACATATACATATAAATCAGATCTCCTCTGAGACGTCTTTTTTCTAAGCTAAACAAATCTTTTTCAACCTGCCCTTATATGTGAGGCCATCCTTGTAGTAGTCTAGTTAGCCGCCTTTGAACTGACTCTAACTTCTGAAAGTCCTTTTTAAAATGTGGAGCCCAAAACTGGATCCCATATTCCAGATTCTGCTTGAATAGCCTGTGGACAGGGCCTGATGACTGAATGTGAACAGCCACCAATTGCCCAAATCATGTGAGTATTGAGTAATTTGAGTAGGACTGCCCCAAAGAGATTTGCCGTGATGTGGCGGGGTAGCTCATGAAATTGCAAGTTTTTGCCAAAAATCTCAAATTTTAATAATAACTACAGTTTGGAATTTTTAGTGCTGTAGCGCTCATTTAGTGCTGGCTATCTTGTTTCTTCTTTGTTTATTTAATGTAGTAGTCAGCATTTATTTACCTATTTTGAGACCCTTACATAGGGATATTTATAGTGTTATTCTATAAATGGTTTCGGAGGTGGGAACACGAGAATCTAGTGGAAGTTGAAGTTGAAGCAGGAGATCAATTTCAGGAGTTGAAGTAGACAGTGGGAGTGAAGTGAAGTGGAGCTAACAGTGCAGTGGTAGTCAGGGGTAGTGGCCCTTGGACTACTTGGCTAGGTGGCAGACGGTGAACAGAGCCACAGGCGACAGAGATCCGGTTGCGGGAGACCTAAAGTGGACCTGGGCAGGGTTGTAGCCCGCCGGTGCCGACAGCGGGAATCTGGTCCGGAGGCAGTCGGGTCGCGTGGACCCTAGGGCAAGGAAGGTTGCAAGCCCCTCTCCAATTAACCAGCCAGTGACAAGGTTCCAGACATTGTCCCAATTTACTGCCCAGATAGAGCGAAACAGAAGCCCAACGCGGGGGATAGGGTGTCCGCCAAGAACCTATTGAAATCCCAAGGGTCAGCTTTCGCGGGCCACTGCTCCAAACACAAATAGAACCGGGAGTGGACTTCTCCGTTCCATGCGAAGTCATCCAAAAGAGAAGGAAACACAAAGTGCAGGAGGTAGGGATATCTGTTCATCAACCTGGGTGCGGGACCCGAACTTGGTTTACTTCTGACTTGTGTAAAATTATTGAACTGTGAGTACACCACTGTCCCCTGGTCCGGCCTGGCGCGCCACCTCCAGCAGCCATTACTCCCGAGTTCGACCCGCGGGCCCCAGGAGTACACCTCCCCTACCTGAGGGGATCCCATCTTGCTGCCCCCTCCATCAGCCCCGGGTGCCCCATCACCAGGCAGCGGCAGTGCCAACATCCTTCACAGCAACCCACGGGTGGCGTCACAGACACAAACAACCTCCCTTGTGCATATCCCCCTTTCCAACAGTTCTGAGGATGGGCGACCGTGGGAGTCCGGGTCCGGTCACCACTCGAGCCATAGCAGTAACCCGGATCCGAGCAGGCCCCTGAGAGAGAGAAGCGGCCCCCCGCCCGCAACAAATACATTTAAGATTTGTATTTGCACAATCAAGGTTCTCTATGGATAATTTTTGATGATTTACAAATTCTGGTGCCCTATATGTACGGCTTCTTTTAGTCCACATTCTGGTTTGGTATATGGCACATGGCTTTGGTTTATGATAACAGGTGGTGCTCAGACCCCCTTTGTTTGGTATATCCTCCAATCCTGAGGCACCAATCATGTTACAAGTGAGTCTAAGAAGATGAGATACAGTGGTCTGTCGATTACTGAGCTCAAGTCCCTCATTATTCGTGGATGAATGCCATCTGACCCGGGGGATTTGTCAATGTTTAATTTACTCAGACGCAGGCGTACTTCTTCTTGTGCTGAATTAGTTATATCGGGTGGTGACCTTTGATTTTTATTGTTACTATATTTAGATCATGTGGCGTTCAAAACGTCTGCTCATATCAGTTGGCCTTCACCATAGCATGTCCTCTGCTCTCACAAACACTGAGCTGCTCCTTTACCAAAAGCCAAGACCCTGACTTTAGATGTTGATGTGTAAATGTTTTGAATCCATTGATAAATGCAAATGGGCCCTGAATTTGAACTGAGATCCGTGTGTGAAAATGCATAAATTAGGTACTTTATTCTCCTATGAAAACCCCAATATTGCCAACCACCTGAAAGGAATGTCTGTTCTCTGCTCACAAACAACTTGTATTCTTAGAATGTTACATACTTAGATTTAAGCAATTTAGTACCTAGCAACACCACAAAACCCAGTCTAAGAACACAGTGTGAGTACAAATTGGCAAGAAATTGCGTTTCTTTGAATACTACAATCTACAAAGAGGAACTTGATTTATTTACATTTTACAAATTGCTTTTTTTTTTACAAGAGAAGTTTATTTCCCATTTATTTTGTTTACAGTTTATTTTCTGAAGGGATTTAGCAAATAATTAGGCTTGAAGTAATGACATTGCCAATAAACACTATGATACCATATAGCCGCAGGTCTAGTTTTCAGGAACACTCCTGGTAAATACCTGATGGGACCACAACATGCCCCTTGCTGTACTCACTCCCCGGGAAACTCAAAAAGCTTGTCAAGAAGAGGGAAGGTTACTTTGGGGCAATAGCAATGGGCAGCACAACTCCTGAACAGAACAGAAAACAGAAGTTGTGCTGCTTGTAACAAATTTGGTTCAACAGCTTGGGGATTGCAATACGAGATCAAGGATTCTGGAATTCTTCCCTGTTGTCCTGCTGCAGATTAACTTCAGTGGGAGCTGGGGAGTAGCACTCGAGACCAGACACTACAAAATACAGTACAGACCAAAAGTTTGGACACACCTTCTCATTCAATGAGTTTTCTTTATTTTCATGACTCTAACAATTGTAGATTCACATTGAAGACATCAAAACTATGAATGAACACATGTGGAATGAAATACTTAAAGTGTGAAACAACTGAAAATATGTCTTATATTCTAGGTTTTTCAAAGTAGCCACCTTTTGCTTTGATTACTGCTTTGCACACTCTTCGCATTCTCTTGATGAGCTTCAAGAGGTAGTCACCAGAAATGGTTTTCCAACAGTCTTGAAGGAGTTTCCAGAGATGCTTAGCACTTGTTGGCCCTTTTGCCTTCACTCTGCGGTCCAGCTCACCCCAAACCATCTCGATTGGGTTCAGGTCTGGTGACTGTGGAGACCAGGTCATCTTGCGTAGCATCCTATCACTCTCCTTCTTAGTCAAATAGCCCTTACACAGCCTGGAGGTGTGTTTGCGGTCATTGTCCTGTTGAAAAATAAACGATGGTCCAACTAAACGCAAACCGGATGGAATAGCATGCCGCTGCAAGATGCTGTGGTAGCCATGCTGGTTTAGTATGCCTTCAATTTTGAATAAATCCCCAACAGTGTCACCAGCAAAGCACCCCCACACCGTCACACCTCCTCCTCCATGCTTCACGGTGGGAACCAGGCATGTAGAGTCCATCCGTTCACCTTTTCTACAAAGACATGGTGGTTGGATAAAAAAGATCTCAAATTTGGACTCCTCAGACCAAAGCACAGATTTCCACTGGTCTAATGCCCATGTCTTGTGTTCTTTAGCCCAAACAAGTCTCTTCTACTTGTTGCCTGTCCTTAGTGGTTTCCTAGCAGCTATTTTACCATGAAGGCCTGCTGCACAAAGTCTCCTCTTAATAGTTGTTCTAGAGATGAGAAGGTGTGTTCAAACCTTTTGTCTGTACTGTATATGGAGCTGTTCTGCACACTCTGTACATCCATGTGCTGCAGTGCCAGTGCTGAGTGTTGGACCTCCACCGGCCTGATATTGAATACCTCTTAGGAGGATTGCTCATTTACGGTGGATGTCAGTCGTATAAAAACCCATTTAACCAGATAACAAGCCATGATGTACATGTATATCATAGATTGCATGACGTAGATAGAGATGACAGTATGGACAGTGTGACAGAGGGCATCACTGTTTACAGATGTCTACACACTTTCTCCAGGCTGTGAAGTCTAGCTTAGCCCCATCCTCTTACATGCAAACTCCTATAACTTAATTAATTTACTTTAGACAATAAAAGTACCTCCTGTTAAAAATACTATAACACCATGTTACTATTCAGGTTTGACTGCCTGGATAAAGGGCTAGGGGGCTGCAAAAGGAAGCAAAATGGTGATTAAAGCAGGACAACTATACTTGCCGAGTTTCCGCTGGACTGTCACACTGCTTCCAGGTCAACTCATTAAACCTTATGAATATTCACTGCTTCCCCCTCCAAACCTCTCTGTCGGTGTCTATGATTGGTTGCCCTCACACTAGCTGCCCAGGAGGGAGTGTAAAAATCAATAAATAACTGGAAAAAATGATATGCAGTCCCCTGTATTTTTATACCCAGCACATAAAGCAGACAGCTGGAAGCTTTATCTTGGCTGTGTATCAAAATATGATGGACCCCACGCAGGTTTTGTTTAATTATTCAAATAAATAATTTTAAACAAAAGGAGTGGGGTCCCCCCAATTTTGATACCCAGCCAAGATAAAGCAGACAGCTGGGGGCTGATATTCTCAAGCTGGGGAGGTCCACAGTTATTTGTGTGACACATACTGGAATAAAATGCATTCAAGAAAATACTGACTTTTATGTGTTAAAAATATGCAAGGAAAATGTTTGATAGATAGACAGATGGATAGATAGATAGATAGATAGATAGATATCCAGACAAAAAGCAAAGGCAGCCCTCCAGTTTTTTAGTGAGAACAAAATGGACTTTATTGAGCCGAGTGGTGACGTTTCAGTTCTCGGCTTGATAAAAGTTCTTAAGAACTGAAATGTCGCCACTGGGCTCACTAAAAAACTGGAGTGCTGTCTTTGCTTTTTTTCTGGATATATTATACAACTTTTTGGAAGGTTGCTGTAAAGCCTAGTGTTTGCAATAGTGGTGCTTTTCTAAACTTTTATTTTTTCTAAATAGATAGATAGATAGTCGGCATATAACTTCACAACCACACAAAACATTATAAAATTGCACCCTTAAGTGCCTGGCATGTGGAGCTTATTGTCCAGCTTTGTTGTAGCCAAACAATTAAATTGAGTGAATTACCTGGGGTCCCTCCATTTTTGATAACCAGCAAAGCTAAGGCAGAAACTTGCAATCTGATATTATCAGGCTCAGAAGGTCCATGGTTATTGGGCTCTTCCCAGCCTAAAAATATTCCATTTCTTGTGCTTCGGCTCTTACCAATGCCGTAGTGTTTTGGCAAATGGGGTAAGAGTTCTTAGGGTTGATGTCAGCTTTGAATTGTCCAAAAAGACAACTGACATCAAGCCCTGGTGCTAGTTATAGAGAGGTAACTGTCAGACACCCTCATTATTAGACCAGTAAGTAAAAGCACACAGAAAAATCCTTTATAGTAAATCTCAACGAACAAAGTCTATGCAGCCTCATTTTGTAGACATTGCAAACAGCCACTTCCACGTCGTGCTGCGCTATGTCTTACTTGGCGACTCTAGACTACATAGATAGATTGATAAGAGATAGACAGATAAGAGATTGATAGATAGTATAAATATATTAGATATATAATAGAAAGATAATAGATAGATGATAGATAGAGAGATAGATAGATAGTAGTGATGAGCGAGCATGCTTTTTACTACTCGGTACTCGCACGAGTATCACTGTACTCAGGCTACTCGGCGGGGACCGAGTAATCTCGCGATACTCGTGCTGTACTCGTGGTCTTCATCCCTGCATATTGGCGCTCATTTGAGAGCCAGCCCTCATGCAGGGATTGGCTGGCAGACCACTGCAATGCCACAGCCCTGTTAGTTGTGGAATTGCAGTGATTGGCCGGCCTGCACAGCGTGACTGAGCCTTTATACCGGCGGGTGCGCTGTGCTCTGCACACAGCCATCCAGACAGTGAGTGCAGGGAGAGTGTCGCTGCTTCAGGGAAAGGTTTGCGGCCCTTTATAGTTAGTTCCGGAGCAGGGCTGCAAACAGTGTGACCAGAAGTCCTTCTCAGGACTATTATAGTTGTATACAGGCAGGCAGGGTATAGCCAGGTCGGAGTACAGTAGCAGAGTCCTTCTCAGGACTATTGTTGCTGTATACAGGCAGGGTATAGCCAGGTCGGAATACAGGCTAGTGACCAAAAGAGTCCTTGTCAGGACTATTGTAGCAGTATACAGGCAGGCAGGCAGGCAGGCAGGGTATATAGCCATTCCTAGTGGTGACCGTATACCAGCCTTCATCATATCTGGGGCTGGTGTACACAGTCTAAAACAGTCCAGATAGTGTCAGACTTCTCAGTAATTGTCGCTCCTAAAAACCTGTTAGGTTCTTAGTGCGTCCGTGCTTGCATTTAAAAACTGCACGTGTGTGGCAGTCGGTGGCAGCGTCAGGCTCCACATTGTCCCTGGATAGAGACGTGCATGATGGCCTGTAAACCTGAAGTGCCCATTGTAAGGAAGTGGGTCTATTGTAGTATAGCTCATTCATCAATACAGAAGAAGAATAATAGGACCGCACCAATGCTGATGTCTTTTTCCGGATAATCTTTATTCCATAAACTTGGTTAAAAGGTGTTGTAAAATCAGCGGGTGGAGGAGACCTGGATGCGGCTCCTCACTATGGACGACGGCCGTTTCACCTGTAATTAGGCTTCCAGGCGAAACGGCCGTCGTCCATAGTGAGGAGCCGCATCCAGGTCTCCTCCACCCGCTGATTTTACAACACCTTTTAACCAAGTTTATGGAATAAAGATTATCCGGAAAAAGACATCAGCATTGGTGCGGTCCTATTATTCTTCTTCTGTATTGATGAATGGAACTGACTGTTGCTGTTTGGACCTGCACGCTGATCCGGCTTCCAACAAGGACGTCTGGTGCTATATTCCTTACCCTCCAGTAACCCCAGGTGTGGTAGGCATATACGGGTGGTGCAGGACTGCGCTCTTTTGGATCCCTATTGTAGTATAGCCCTTAGGCAGGGCAGCCAAAAATTTGGAGGCTCCACATTGTCCCTGAATAGAGATGTGCATGAGGGCCTCAAAACATTGTTCCCATTGCAAAGGAGCGGGTCTCCTGTCGTTGTAATGCCCATTCTGAAAGAATGGGCGAAAAAATTTACCACTGGGGGTATACCTGAAACAACGGCCTAACTATTGTAACGGTCATCATGATGGCGCATGAGGAGAAGGAGGAGCAGTCCAGCGATTAGCCAAAGTCCAGAAGTGTGTTACCATGGGTGAGTGGAGGTACATGGCAAATTCCCGTTACAAACTTTAAATTCCGCTGTCATTTGCTGGTGGTGTGGTGAAGTCTGGCCCAATCCAACCCTTGTTCATCTTGATCAGAGTCAGCCTGTCAGCATTTTCAGTGCGTGTGTGTATATGTGTGTGTGTGTGTGTGTGTGTCTGTGTGTGTGTGTATGCAGGGCCAGATTAAGATTGGTGGGGGCCCCTGGGCAGAAAATCTGGTGGGGGCCCCATAACGTTAACATTTTTAGCCATAACAGTAGAGCGCAAACTGTAGCATTTAGATATAAATCCAATGAACATTTATCTTATCCTGTTCTGCCACATTCAGATTTACAGTACTACAATACAGATACAGTCCAGGATCACTCACAGCCGTCACTTATACACGGAAAGTAGAGTTAAGGCTGCTTTACACATTTCGATCTCGTATGCGATCGCACCCGCCCCCATCGTATGTGCGGAACAGGCAATTTGTTGCCCGTGTCGCACAAACGATTACCCCCGTCACATGTACTTACCTTCCAAACGACCTTGCTGTGGGCAGCGAACATCCACTTCCTGAAGTGGGAGGGACATTCGGCGTCACAGCAACGTCACACAGCGGCCGGCCAATAGAAGCGGAGGGGCGGAGATGAGCGGGGCGTAAACATCCCGCCCACCTCCTTCCTTCCGCATTGCCGGCGGGACGCAGGTAAGCTGCAGTTCATTGTTCCCGGGGTGTCACACGGTGCGACGTGTGCTGCCCAGTGATTGTCAAGTTTATGATGTCTTCTCTTTCTCTTGAGAACTATATCTCCTGGCATCAAAGGAACAGCAGGTGCTTTTCGATTGTAGGCTTTTTCTTGTTTCTCACGCTGCTGAGTCAGGCTTCGCTCCACACACTCTTGTACTTTCTTGTATTGGGCTTGGCGGTTGGAATCCCAATCAGCACCTTGTAGATGGTCTTCAGGGGTCTCAACTCCCATTTCCAGATCTACTGGCAATCTCCCGGGTCTGGCCCTCATCAGGTATGCCGGTGTGCAGTTCGTGGAACTCACAGGGATGTTGTTATACATGTCCACTAGATCGGGCAGCTTTTCCGGCCACTGACTTCGTTCTTCTAGTGGGAGCGTCTTCAGAAGGTCGAGAATGATGTGGTTCATTTTCTCACACATGCCATTGGTCTGAGGATGGTAAGGCGTAGTACGAATCTTCTGGCAGCCGTATAGGTTACAAAACTCCTTAAACACTTCAGCTTCAAAGGCTGGTCCTTGGTCAGTGAGCACTTGATCTGGATAGCCATGTGGTCGACAGAAGTGTGTCTGGAAAGCTTTGGCTGCAGTTTGACCTGTCAAGTCCTTGACTGGTACTACCACCAGGAATCTGGAGTAGTGGTCAACCATAGTGAGAGCGTAGTTGTAGCCTTGTCTGCTGGGTGCCAACTTTACATGGTCCAGGGCCACGATCTCCAGGGGCCGTTTAGTTTGGATTGGCTGGAGTGGTGCTCTCTGGCTGTGCTGGTCTTTTCTTCTAAGATTGCAGGGCCCGCAGTTTCGACACCACTTCTCTAGGGCAGATCTCATGCCCACCCAGTAGAATCTTACTTTAAGTAGGGCCTCCAGTTTCTTCCAACCAAAGTGGCCTGCACCATTGTGATAGGCTTCTAGCACCATCCTCGTATCCTTCTGTGGTACAATCACTTGCCACACCTTCTCATGCGTCCTCGGGTCAATGATGCTCCTGTAAAGTTTGTCTTGATAGATGAATAATCGACCCCTCTCCTTCCATAGGTACTGTGCCTCAGGTGGGGCTCCTTTGTCAAGGCTGGCGCCCGGCTGGCTGATCAGTTTCTTTACCAAGCCTACCGCTGGATCATTTTCCTGGGTCTCCTTCCAGTTGTAGTGAGGTAGTGGGTTCAGGGTCACCTCTTGGCGGTTGGCACGCGACTGCCGACACTGTTTGGCTCCATGGCGATGGAACGCTGGCAGCTCAATCTCTTCAAGATCATCTACATCTTCACCCTCGTCTGCTAGGTGAGGCATCCTGGACAGAGCATCTGCGTTGCCGTTCTTGCGGCCAGCTCGATACTTGACAGTAAAGTCATAATTCGCCAGTCGGGCTACCCAACGCTGCTCCATGGCACCCAATTTAGCAGTATCCAAGTGGGTCAGGGGGTTGTTGTCCGTGAAGACAGTGAATTTGGTGGCTGCCAGGTAGTGCTTGAACCGCTCTGTGATAGCCCATACCATGGCCAGGAACTCTAGCTTGAATGAGCTATAATTCTCCGGGTTTCTTTCAGTAGGCCTGAGCTTCCTGCTGGCGTAAGCAATCACACGCTCTTTGCCTCCCTGCACCTGTGAAAGCACTGCTCCCAGTCCCACATTACTGGCATCTGTGTACAGTACGAATGGCAGACCGTAGTCAGGGTAGGCTAGGATCTCTTCACCCATCAAGGCCCCTTTCATTTGTCTGAAGGAGTGTTCTTCTGCTTCTCCCCAGTGAAATGGCGGGCCGGAGATCTTTCCTCTCTTCTTTGGGTGGCCTACCAGGAGCTCTTGCAAAGGCGCTGCCATTTTCGTGTAGCCCTTGATGAACCTTCTGTAGTAGCCTACCAAGCCAAGGAACTGACGTACCTCCCGGACGGTAGTAGGTGTGGGCCATTCCTGGATGACTGTGACCTTCTCTGGGTCCGGTGCTACTCCTTCTGCACTGACCACGTGACCTAGGTACTGGACCTTTGGCTTCAGTAAATGGCACTTGGATGGTTTCAGCTTCATTCCATATCGGGATAGTGCTTCAAAGACTTCAGCCAGGTGTTTCAGGTGGTCCTCGTAGGTCTTGGAGTACACGATGACATCATCCAGGTAGAGCAGGACGGTTTCAAAGTTGAGGTGCCCTAGGCAGCATTCCATAAGCCTCTGGAAGGTCCCGGGGGCATTGCAGAGTCCAAATGGCATGCTGTTGAACTCACAGAGGCCCATTGGGGTGGTGAAGGCCGTCTTCTCCCGATCTTCTTCTGCTACAGATATTTGCCAGTAGCCACTAGTAAGATCTAGGGTAGAAAAGTAGTTAGAGGTTTTCAAGGCAGCAAGGGATTCCTCTATCCTTGGCAAAGGGTAGGCATCCTTGTGTGTTATCTGATTTATCCGTCTGTAATCCACACACATCCTCATCGTGCCATCCTTCTTCCTCACCAGGACCAGGGGAGCTGCCCAGGGGCTGCAACTGTCCCTTATGACTCCTGCCTCCTTCATGTCCTTCAGCATGTCCTTTGTGCGCTGGTAATGGGCTGGTGGAATAGGCCTATGTCTTTCCTTAATGGGAGGATGACTGCCTGTGGGTATGTGATGTTGCACCCCTTTGACCCTACCAAAGTCTAGTGGGTTCTTACTAAAGACCTGCTCGTATTCCTGCACGACCCTGTAAACCTCATGTTTCTGGTAGACGGGTGTAGAGTCAGTCCCCACGTGTAGTTTCTGGCACCAATCCTCTAACTGCTTTTGGGAGGTCTCGCCCTCTTTTGAGTCAGCTTGTGTCAGGGGACCTACAGGTGTTATGGCGTCATCTGAGCATGTAAACAGTTTGGCTATGGTAGCGTACCTTGGTAGTCTGGCTTCCTCCTCCCCACAGTTCAACACTCGTACAGGCACTCGTCCCTTGTGTACATCAACTACCCCCCTGGCTGTCAGAATCGTGGGCCAGTGGTCTGAATGAGTGGGCTCTAGTACAGCCTGGTAATCTTGTCCTCTGAGACCTACCGCTGCTCTACACCACATCATCATTTCACTCCGTGGGGGTATCACAATGGGGTTAGCATCCATCACCCGTACACTACCAATCTCACCGCCAGTCTGTTTTACCTGTTGCTTCCTCAGAATGATTCGGATCTCCTTTTGCAAGGCTCTTTGCGACCTGCCCTCAGCACCTTCAACAATCTGGTGAAGCAACAACAACACTTCCCCTAGGCAATTTTCTATGACATTAGTGCCTAAAATCATTTGCGGGTTCCTTTCTCTAATATCAGTGTCCACAACAATCAGTCCTTGTCCCTTCATTTCCTGCCTTCCCACCTTTATGGTTACCTCTTTGACCCCGATCTGGTCTATAGGTTGTCCGTTGGCAGCATAGATGGTGAGGGAGGGGTCCGGTGGTCGGAGATCGTCGTCCGACCAAAACCTACGATAAAGGACATACGGGATCGTGGTGACCTGAGAGCCGGTGTCCAATAATGCCGGGGTAGGGATCCCGTCCAGGACGATGGACAGGACAGGACGTCCACCCACGTACTGATCACAGCAGCGAACTGGGCCTGATCTTCTTAATCCTGAGGACTGGCCCCCGGCCCCAGGTTTGGCTCGTTTAAAGGACAGGCCCTTGCATAGTGTCCTGCCTCCTGGCAACGACGACAGATGGGTTGTCCAGATGAGTCATAGCGATCACTGCTCCTGCCTCGGGTTGGGGGACCTCTTCTCCTCCGCATCCAAGGGACGTCCTCTGGGTTGTCAGCTAGCAGGATCCGATGAGGGACTTTGGTCTCTGAGGGCAACTGCATTGCTTTCAGGATTTGTGCGACGTCCTTAGTGAGCTGTTGCACCTGGGAGGATAGTGTATTTATAGTCTCTGCTGGCGCGTTGAGTCCTTTTGCAGTTACCAGGGACTGCGAGGAGGATTCCGCTCCTGCAGCCGTGGAACTGGCAGGCCATGCTGGTGCGACGGGGTCTGTGTCCACAGGAGGTTGGAGTGCTTTCACTGCCCTGTCTTTCAGAATGGCAAAGTCCACGTCAGGGTGTTCCAGGGACCACAGCTTCATCTGCTTCCCATCCTCAGGAGAGCGCAGGCCCCGCAAGAATTGTTCCTTCATCATCCGGTTTCCTTCCTGATCACTGACAGGGTCCACCAGCTTGAGAGCCCGTAGTGCAGCCTGCAGCCTGAGGGCATAGTCTCTTATACTATCTTGGGGCTTCTGACGGCAGTTATAGAAGTCCGTCCTCAGCTCTCCCTCGGTGCGGTGTTCAAAAGCAGCTGCTAGTTTGGCAAAGATGGTCTCAACAGAGCTCCGGTCATCATTGGTCCAGGACTCAGCTTCCAATTCTGCTGCTTCAGTCAATTGTCCCAGCACCACAGCGGCCCTCTGCTTACCAGTCATCGCGTGCATGTCTAGCAGGGTGTTGATCTTCTTCTTAAACCCGGTCAGCGTGTCTATTTTACCGGCATATTGGGGCAGCCATTGCGCTCCTGGGACATACAGTAAGGAAACTGGCATTATGGGGGAGATTTCGGCCGGCGCAGCTGCGACCGCGGCACCGGCACCAGGCGCTGCTGCGTCCAGCGCGACGGGGGCTGGCATCACTTGGGCTGCGTCGCCCTGACCAGGGGCATTACCTCCTGCAGCGTCCATTTTTCTTCAGAAATCCCCGCGCTCCCTTTCCACTTCCGGGGTCAGTACGCTCTCTGAATTGTGGGGATTCTGGGGCGGCCACACCTCTTCGTGGGCGGTGCTCTTCTCCCTCGCGCGGGCTGCAGCGCGCGCTTTTGAAGATGGCAATATGGCGGCGGTTCAATTTTTGCGGTCGGACCTCTGAGGCACACGGTCACCTGTCTGAACAGGTCTAGTCTTTATCCTGTTCGTGACGCCAGAAGTTGTGAAGCCCCGCTAGTATGTGTCGGTGCAGTACCTTCAGGGACTCCACGTGGATGGAACAGTCTGGTCACAGGTAGGGAACCTTCTTTTAGGATTGTCGTGACGCCACTCTCAGTATTGCGGTCAGTGGGGACCGCCACTGCAGATTAAGGGATGCCTGGGGCTGATGGTGGGTGCAGTCAGTATATTAGCCCCCTGAGAGTGAGGCAAGCCCCAGGCCCCGGTGTATGTGTGTGGGACCACAGGTCGCAGAATGACTCAAACACAGTCCAAGAAGTCTTTCAACGTGTTTACTCACTGTTTGGAGGTCACGGTGAGATGCCCGGGCGACACTGTGATAACCAGGTTGAACCAGGAATTCCAGGAGGCCGTTCTGAGGGTAGCTGTCCACTCGCCTTCCTTGCACTCTTTCTGTTTTAGGAGGATCCTTTGCTTGAAGCGTGGTAGGACTCCTCCAGGGAAGCTGTTACCACCCTGCTCCCCTCTCTCTCTGGCTCGTCTGCCGGCAGCGTGGCCTTGGTGGGATGGCTTCTGGCCCTGTCCCCTTATGGGCCTGGTGATTGCTGCTTGGCTCAAGCTCTGTGTAGTCGTGGTGAGGGCATGAAGTACCCCCCCCACCTGTAGGTTAAGCAGCTCTGGATGATCTGCTGCCTGTACTGGGGATCTAGTTCCCCTTGTGTGCTCGGATACCGGGATCTCCGTACTCAGCCACCCTTCTCTCTGGATGATTTTCAGGCCGACCCACGGTACTCCTTTCTCCCCCGCTTTCAGCTACTGCACTCCTCAGGACCTGTCTGACACGAGAGCTCCTCTGCTCCCTTCCACACACTTCAACTTCTTCCTCCAGACTCCCCTCCTTCCTCTCTCTGCCCTGCTTCCTAGCAACCAGCCTCTGAACACACCCCTAGCTGGGAATTGAAAGTTAACCCCTTCTGGCTACCCAAGGGTCCCCTCTGGTGATGTGGGAGGCCTGGTCACTATATGTTTGTGTGTGCACCTCATCCTGGCCTTTGGAAATTACCTGGAAGCATTGTCCCCGCATGGGTGCAATACTCTGTGGTGCCTGACCAGGTCAGGGGCGCCACATCAGCAGTGTCTGATAGTGTCAGACTTCTCAGTAATTGTCGCTCCTAAAAACCTGTTAGGTTCTTATTGCGTCCGTGCTTGCATTTAAAAACCGCACGTGTGTGCCTGTCGGTGGCAGCGTACAGGTGCACTTGTGTGCATTTTTCACAAACTATTATATAACGCACAAGTGTAGTGTATAATACACGTCAGTCAGCAGTGTCTGATAGTGTCAGACTTCTCAGTAATTGTCGCTCCTAAAAACCTGTTAGGTTCTTAGTGCGTCCGTGCTTGCATTTAAAAACCGCACGTGTGTGCCTGTCGGTGGCAGCGTCAGGCTCCATATTGTCCCTGGATAGAGATGTGCATGAGGGCCTCAAAACATTGTTCCCATTGCAAAGGAGCGGGTCTCCTGTCGTTGTAATGCCCATTCTGAAAGAATGGGCAAAAAAATTTACCACTGGGGGTATACCTGAAACAAAGGCCTAACTCTTGTAACGGTCATCATGATGGCGCATGAGGAGAAGGAGGAGCAGTCCAGCGATTAGCCAAAGTCCAGAAGTGTGTTACCATGGGTGAGTGGAGGTACATGGCAAAATCCCGTTACAAACTTTAAATTCTGCTGTCATTTGCTGGTGGTGTGGTGAAGTCTGGCCCAATCCAACCCTTGTTCATCTTGATTAGAGTCAGCCTGTCAGCATTTACAGTTGACAGGCAGGTGCGTTTATCTGTAATGATTCCACCTGCGGCACTAAAAACACGCTCTGACAAAATGCTAGCGGCAGGGCAGGCCAGGACTTCCAAGGCGTAGAGAGCCAATTCATGCCACGTGTCCAGCTTGGATACCCATTAATTGTAAGGCACAGAGGAATGTCAGAGTACAGTTGTTTGATCTGCAAGGTACTCCTTGAGTATCTGGGCAAACTTAGGATTTCTTGTGGCACTACCCCGCACCTCAGGGGCTGTGGTATGTGAGGGGCTGAGAAAACTGTCCCACATCTTAAAGACTGTTCCCCTACCTCTGGCGGATTGGACTTGTGCCCCTCTCGGCTGTACGCCTTGGTTGTCCACTGATTCCTGACCTATGCCGCTATCGTTTTGTGAGGGGAATGCTTTGCCTACTTCCGTGACTATGGCCTTCTGGAACTGCTGCATTTTTCCTGACCTCCCCGCCTTGGGAATAAGAGACATAAAGTTCTCCTTGTAGCGTGGGTCTAACAGTGTTACCAACCAGTAATGATTGTCGGCCAAGATGTTCTTAACGCGAGGGTCACGAGACAGGCAGCTTACCATAAAGTCAGCCATGTGTGCCAGACTCTTAACAGCCATCACTTCAGTATCCTGACCAACACGATGACTGAACATGCTGTCCTCCTCCTCCTCCTCCTCCTCCTCATCATCATCTACCCTGTCCTCTGGCCAGCCACGCTGAACCGAGGTTATGACTGCATGTCATATCCTCAATTTGGCCAGAGAGTTGCTCCATGTCTTCATCCTCCTCCTCGTCATAGTCCTCCACTGCACGTTGTGATGAGACGAGGCTGGGCTTTGTGTTATCACCCACACCCACTACTGTTTCTTGCTCAAACTCATCGCGCTCCGCCTGCAATGCATCATGGTTGTTTTTTGAGCAGAGACCATTTTAGAAGGCAGAGAAGCGGTATGGTGACGCTAATAATGTCGTCATCGCCGCTCACCATCTTGGTGGAGTCCTCAAAGTTTTGGCGGATGGTACATAGGTCGGACATCCATCTCCACTCCTCAGGTGTTATGTGTGGAGTTTGACCCATTTCCCTACGGCTTAGGTGATGCAGGTACTCAACAACTGCCCTCTTCTGCTCACATATCCCGACCAACATGTGCAGAGTTGAATTCCAATGCGTGGGGACATCACACACCAGTCTGTGAGCCGGAAGATGCAAATGGCGCTGAAAGCCGGCAAGGCCGGCTGAAGCAGTAGGTGACTTTCGAAAATGTGCAGACAGGCGGCGAACTTTTACCAGCAGATCAGACAGCTCTGGGTATGACTTTAGAAACCGCTGAACCACGAGGTTAAGCACATGGGCCACGCATGGAACATGTGTCAGCTGGCCTCGCCTCAAAGCCGCCACCAGGTTCCGGCCATTGTCACACACGACCTTTCCTGGCTTTAGGTTCAGAGGTGTGAGCCAGTGATCTGCCTGCTGTTTCAGAGCTGTCCACACCTCTTCTGCATTGTGGGGTTTGTCACCTATGCAGATTAGCTTCAGCACAGCCTGTTGCCGCTTCGCCGAGGCAGTGCTGCAGTGCTTCTGTGTCGCCCTGGACAAGCCAGGGGCCACAGAGCACAACACTTACACACCCCACACTCCCTGCAGGCATATCATAGTCAAAACACAAAATCCTTGTTGCCTTCCCCAGGGGCTGTTGTCCACACCAGGGGGTGGAGCCAGGCGGTTGGTCTCCACCCACCAAGGAGGAGGGAAAACACAGGCAGTGAGAGTTAAGCTAAGGAAGTTGAAGGAGGAAAGTAGTAGAGAGGAGAAAAGTGACAGCAAAGAGCCTGAAGTTGGTCCGGGTGTGTGGCCCGGACAGGACAGCAAGGTTGGCAGGATGTGGTGACCGTCTGCAGTGGAGGCCGATTGGAGTCTTCCGTAAGGACCGTACCGGACCGGTATACAAAGAGAAGCCAGCACCATTGGCAGGGGCCTTTCGGATCCCGGCAAGGCTTGGTGTCGCCGTGAATTTGCCAAATCCGTTAGTGAAGGGGACCTCAGGGTTTCCAAACAGCCAAGTCACGATAGAAGGCAACCGTCCAACCGTGAAGGGGAGACACCGCCACCGCCAAGGGCAACCGTCTCCCAGGGCCAGCGCCTGTGGGCAAAAGGGGCTCCTCCGGCCCATATCCAGGTCGGGGAGCGGGTTACCGGTGGGAAACCATCACTACCAACACTGAACTTAGGTGCAGGGAGAGACAGTCATCACTAACCTGCAGGGAGGAACAACCGCAGCCGTCCGAGGGACCCGTCCATCCAGCCACTTGTTTTACCGTGAACTGTGTCATCATCATTGGGCTGAGTGAGTACCTCCGTGCCGTGCGGCACAGCGCTGCCCCTGCGACCTTGCACCTCATCAGGCCCCGCAACCCGCCTGTCATCCATCTCTACCCCATCACCGGGCCCTGGGACAACCAACCCCCCTACCCACGGCGTGGAGAAAAAACAACAAAGCTGCTCCCTGTCACAGGCTCCCGGGATCCCCGTCCAGAGCAGCGGTGGTGTCCACACAATCACCACAACCGTGGATGGCGTCACGGACAATATCCCCAAAACCCAAACGACCCCTTTTCACTCACGGGCGATGAGCGCCGCTCGAGTCCCCGGGATCCGGCCATCGCTTGAGCCACCGAGCAGCAGCAGCCGTAGAGCAGCGGCAGCCGGACCCGAGCAGTGGGAGAGCGCAGCGTCCCCTCCTCCGCCCGCAACACTTCCAGCTTGGGACTGGTGTGTAGGGTAAAGTGGATGAGGATGCGCAGGAGGAGGAGGAGGCTGAGGAGCATGACATTCCGGAGCTGTAGAGTGTGGGTGAAACCCTGACTGAGGTAGGGCCTGCAAAACTTGGTGTGTGAAGGACGTGTTCCGTCCCTCGCTCAGACTGGGTCCCAGCTTCCACAATATTAACCCAGTGTGACGTCAACGAGATGTAGCGGCCTTGCCCACAAGCACTTGTCCACGTGTCTGTGGTTAGGTGGACTTTGGCTGAAACAGCGTTGTTCAGGGCACGTGTGATGTTTTGTGACACGTGGTTATGCAATGCGGGGACGGCACACCGGGAGAAAAAGTGGCGGCTGGGGACCGAGTAACGTGGGACAGCTGCCACCATCAGGTCGCGGAATGATTCTGTCTCAACCAGCCTAAAAGGCAACATTTCCAGTGCAAGCAGTCGCGAAATGTTAGCATTTAGAAGTGTGGCATGTGGGTCGTTGGCAGTGTATTTGCGCCTGCGTTCAAAGGTTTGCTGAATGGATAACTGAACGCTGCGCTGGGACAAGGACGTGCTTGATGATGGTGTTATTTCTGCGTGGGCAACTGCAGGTGCAGGGCCGGAGGAGGCTTGTTCGCGGGCAGCATGGACAGGGGATTGGCTCGCATGCACAACAAGCGAAGACGAAGCAGTGACATCAGCAAGCACTGCTCCTCGACTCTGTTGTACATCCCACAAAGTCGGGTGCTTGGCTGACATGTGCCTGATCATGCTGGTGGTGGTCAGGCTGCTAGTTTTGGTACCCCTGCTGATGCTGGCACGGCAGGTGTTGCAAATGGCCTTTTTAGAATCATCTGGAGCCAACTTAAAAAACTGCCAGACTCGGGAAGACCTAACATTTGTACAGGCACCTTGTGTCGTGTTGTTCCGGGGAACAGTTGCCTGACGTCTGCCTGGGGCCACCACCCTGCTTCTTACTGCCTGTTGGGATGCTACGCCTCCCTCCCCCTGTGCACTGCTGTCCTCGCTCTGCATATCCTCCTGCCAGGTTGGGTCAGTTACTGGATCATCCACCACGTCGTCTTCCTCTTCCGCACCCTGCTCCTCCTCCTGACTTCCTGACAATTGTGTCTCATCATCGTCCACCCCTTGTTGAGACACGTTGCCAACTTCGTGAGAACGTGGCTGCTCAAATATTTGGGCATCTGTACATACAATCTCGTCATGGCCCACTTCAACAGGAGCTGGCGAGAGGCCAGAATGTGTGAATGGAAACGTGAACGAACAGCTCTTCCGAGTGTCCAAGTGTGGGATCAGTAATGTCCGTGGACGTGTACTCGGCCTGGTGGTAGGAAGGAGGATCAGGTTCTGAAATGTGCGGTGCAGTATCACGGCTACTGACACTTGACCGTGTGGAAGACAGAGTGTTTGTGGTGGTGCCAATCTGACTGGAAGCATTATCCGCTATCCAACTAACAACCTGTTGACACTGGTCTTGGTTCAAGAGCGGTGTACTGCTGCGGTCCCCAAGAATTTGGGACAGGACGTGCGAGCGACTAGATGTGGCCCTCTGTTGTGGCGAAATTAGAGCTTGCCCACGACCTCGGCCTCTGCCTGCACCACCATCACGTCCACTTCCTTGTTCCTTGCCAACGCCCTTGCGCATTTTGCAATGCTGTGCTGACGTGTATTCACTAGACTTGTGCGTTATATAATTGTGCTTCTTACTGCCTGTTGGGATGCTACGCCTCCCTCCCCCTGTGCACTGCTGTCCTTGCTCTGCATATCCTCCTGCCAGGTTGGGTCAGTTACTGGATCATCCACCACGTCGTCTTCCTCTTCCGCACCCTGCTCCTCCTCCTGACTTCCTGACAATTGTGTCTCATCATCGTCCACCCCTTGTTGAGACACGTTGCCAACTTCGTGAGAACGTGGCTGCTCAAATATTTGGGCATCTGTACATACGATCTCCTCATGACCCACTTCAACATGAGCTGGCGAGAGGCCAGAATGTGCGAATTGAAACGTGAACAGCTCTTCCGAGTGTCCAAGTGTGGGATCAGTAATGTCCGAGGACGTGTACTCGGCCTGGTGGTAGGAAGGAGGATCAGGTTCTGAAATGTGCGGTGCAGTATCACGGCTACTGACACTTGACCGTGTGGAAGACAGAGTGTTTGTGGTGGTGCCAATCTGACTGGAAGCATTATCCGCTATCCAACTAACAACCTGTTGACACTGGTCTTGGTTCAAGAGCGGTGTACTGCTGCGGTCCCCAAGAATTTGGGACAGGACGTGCGAGCGACTAGATGTGGCCCTTTGTTGTGGCGAAATTAGAGCTTGCACACGACCTCGGTCTCTGCCTGCACCACCATCACGTCCACTTCCTTGTTCGTTGACAACGCCCTTGCGCATTTTGCAATGCTGTGCTGATGTGTATTCACTAGACTTGTGCGTTATATCCAAGTTTTTGCAAAACGCACACAAGTGCAGCGGAAAGCTGCTACCAACAGGCACACACGTGCGGTTTTTAAATGCAAGCACGGAGGCACTAAGAACCTAACAGGTCTCTATCCAGGGACAACGTGGAGCCTCCCAATTTTTGGCTGCCCTGCCTAAGGGCTATACTACAATAGACCCACTTCCTTACAATGGGCACTTCAGGTTTACAGGCCATCATGCACGTCTCTATCCAGGGACAACGTGGAGCCTCCCAATTTTTGGCTGCCCTGCCTAAGGGCTATACTACAATAGACCCACTTCCTTACAATGGGCACTTCAGGTTTACAGGCCATCATGCACGTCTCTATCCAGGGACAACGTGGAGCCTCCCAATTTTTGGCTGCCCTGCCTAAGGGCTATACTACAATAGACCCACTTCCTTACAATGGGCACTTCAGGTTTACAGGCCATCATGCACGTCTCTATCCAGGGACAACGTGGAGCCTCCCAATTTTTGGCTGCCCTGCCTAAGGGCTATACTACAATAGATCCACTTCCTTACAATGGGCACTTCAAGTTTACAGGCCCTCATGCACGTCTCTATCCAGGGACAACGTGGAGCCTCTCAATTTTTGGCTGCCCTGCCAAAGGGCTATACTATAATACACCCACTTCCTTACAATGGGCACTTCAAGTTTACAGGCCCTCATGCACGTCTCTATCCAGGGACAACGTGGAGCCTCTCAATTTTTGGCTGCCCTGCCAAAGGGCTATACTATAATACACCCACTTCCTTACAATGGGCACTTCAGGTTTACAGGCCCTTATGCACGTCTCTATGCAGGGGCATTGGTGAACCTCACAATTTTGGACTGCCCTGGCAAAGTAAAATACTACAAAGACTCACTTCCTCAAAATGGGCACATTAGACTCAAGAGGCCTTCATGTACGTCTCTTCTCAGGGACATCGGAGTGCCACACAATGTTTTCACGTAAAATCTTTCATGTATTAATCTCAAAAAGTAACATACACCAGCTCTATCTCACTATTGGGTATGTGCCCTTAACATTTCTGCCATGAAAAATCATTTTGGGGTCATTTTGGAAGGTTTTCTGGTGAGTCCGTAAAAATGGCGTGAAACGCGGACAAAATTGTTCACAGCTGTGACTTTTGAGTGATAAATGCTTCAAGGGGTCTTCCCCATGCTGTTGCCATGTCATTTGAGCACTCTTCTGAGACTTTTGTGCCATTTTTAGGGTTTCTCCCTGCTGCCGGGGGGTCATTTCACAAAAATACTCGGGTCTCCCATAGGATAACATTGGGCTCGTTGCTCGGCCCGAGTACACGAGTATCTTGGGAGGCTCGGCCCGAGCTTCGAGCACCCGAGCTTTTTAGTACTCGCTCATCACTAGTCAATATGCATCGGTCAACAATACAGCGCATGTTGCACAAGGAGAAGCTGTATGGGAGAGTGATGCAAAAGAAGCCGTTTCTGCAAGCACGCCTCAAACAGAGTCGCCTGAGGTATGCAAAAGCACATTTGGACAGGCCAGTTACATTTTGGAAGAAGGTCCTGTGGACTGATTGAACAAAGATTGAGTTGTTTGGTCATACAAAAAGGCATTATGCATGGAGGCAAAAAAACCACGGCATTGCAAGAAAAGCACTTGCGAACCCACAGTAAAATTTGGTGGAGGTTCCATCATGCTTTGGGGCTGTGTGGCCAATGCCGGCACCGGGAATCTTGTTAAAGTTGAGGGTAGCATGGATTCAACTCAGTATCAGTAGATTCTTGACAATAATGTGCAAGAATCAGTGACGAAGTTGAAGTTACGCAGGGGATGGATATTTCAGCAAGACAATGATCCAAAACACCGCTCCAAATCTACTCAGGCATTCATGCAGAGGAACAATTACAATGTTCTGGAATGGCCATCCCAGTCCCCAGACCTGAATATCATTGAAAATCTGTGGGATGATTTGAAGCGTGCTGTCCATGCTCGGCGACCATCAAACTTAACTGAACTGGAAATGTTTTGTAAACAGGAATGGTCAAATCTACCTTCATCCAGGATCCAGGAACTGATTAAAAGCTACAGGAAGCGACTAGAGGCTGTTATTTTTGCAAAAGGAGAATCTACAAAATATTAATGTCACTTTTATGTTGAGGTGCCCATAACTTTTGCACCGGTCAAATTTTGTTTAAATGTGAATTGCACATTTTCTGTTAGTACAATAAACCTCATTTCAATCCAGAAATATTACTCAGTCCATCAGTTATTAGATATATGAAACTGAAATAGCTGTTGCAAAAACCCAAATTGTTATAAAGAAAAAAGGTTAACATTAATAGGGGTGCCCAAACTTTTTTATATGACTGTATATTCCACCCTGGTTAAACATAGCATGTCCTCGGGCTGCAAAAGAGTAATACAGGTTAAACATTTTTTTTACTTTGGTAAAACATTAAAATTAACATTCTTCCCACACAGGGGAGGCATTTCTTGAACCGTTGCAAACCTGAGTACTCCCCCGTCATCCACCACCCAAAGGTCCTGGTCCCCAAAACCCCTTAGGAGGAAGGTCACCTGTTTCCATGGTGACCGGGTCTCGGACGACTCTACCGCAGACCCTTCCTGCGGCCTTTTCCTCTCCTGTGGTGGTGTTATTGAGTCTGACAGGATTGTACTCTGGTATTGACACAATTGGTGCAACTATTTACAAGGCCAGTTCTTGTCACAACCAGTCCTGTGACTGTGGTCCATTTATCAAAAACTGTACAGTCTTATGCAAACATTATTCACATTATTTACGTTATAACTTTATTTACATAAAAAAATTGTTTAAAAGAACAGAGAGTCCTCAGTGGTTGATACCTTTTAATGGCTAACTGAAAAGATGGTAATAATTGCAAGCTTTCGAGACTACTCAGGTCTCTTCATCAGGCATGGTATAACACAAAATCTGAAGAGTCACGTATTTATACACAACAGGACTTAGAATAGTGCAGTAAAAAAAAAAAAAAAAAAAAAAAAAAAAAAAAAGAACAAGTTATATGAAACAGAACTATCTCTATGGCAGGGGACAAGCTGTTCTAGCCATAAATACTGCTGCAGTTCAGTGTGAAAGTTTTATTGTCCCTTTGATAAGGGTCTGGTCCAGGGCTGTGACATGCTCGGATGGTCAGAGGAGCACATCTTTTAACTGATGTAAAAAGACATGAATCCATGAGACACATTCATTCCTTCGCTGAATGTGTCAAAGGTCATCATAAGTTTGTACTCCCATAGTCTCCTGTCTCTCTGGGACTTGAAGTTTCCTTTCAATACCAGCAATTTCATGTCCATGATGCTGTGGTCTGGGTTACAAAAATGTTTGGCCACAGGTAGATCCATCCTTTTTTCTCTAATTGTGTGGCGGTGAGAATTCATCCTTGTCCTGAGCTGTTGTCCTGTGGCCAAACATTTTTGTAACCCAGACCACAGCATCATGGACATGAAATTACAGGACAACAGCTCAGGACAAGGATGAATTCTCACCGCCACACAATTAGAGAAAAAAGGATGGATCTACCTGTGGCCAAACATTTTTGTAACCCAGACCACAGCATCATGGACATGAAATTGCTGGTATTGAAAGGAAACTTCAAGTCCCAGAGAGACAGGAGACTATGGGAGTACAAACTTATGATGACCTTTGACACATTCAGCGAAGGAATGAATGTGTCTCATGGATTCATGTCTTTTTACATCAGTTAAAAGATGTGCTCCTCTGACCATCCGAGCATGTCACAGCCCTGGACCAGACCCTTATCAAAGGACAATAAAACTTTCACACTGAACTGCAGCAGTATTTATGGCTAGAACAGCTTGTCCCCTGCCATAGAGATAGTTCTGTTTCATATAACTTGTTCTTTTTTTTTTTTTTTTTTTTTTTTTTTTTTTTTACTGCACTATTCTAAGTCCTGTTGTGTATAAATACGTGACTCTTCAGATTTTGTGTTATACCATGCCTGATGAAGAGACCTGAGTAGTCTCGAAAGCTTGCAATTATTACCATCTTTTCAGTTAGCCATTAAAAGGTATCAACCACTGAGGACTCTCTGTTCTTTTAAACAATTTTTTTATCTCTACTGGCTAACACGGTACAAAGATATATTTTACTTGTATTTACATAAAGACATTGATTTACTCATTTTCTGTGAACACTTACTCTCCATATCTGAGTGGGGGCTGACCCAAGTTGCTACGGGTTGATCTACGTAACCCTGGTGTCTCAGCTAATCCCTGTTGTGTTCTAGTTTCTATTGCAATTATATTTACTGGTTGTAGTTGGACTAGGCAATTGTCTGTGTGTTCTTTGTCTTTCTGGATTTCGAACTGGTTCTTCCACGGGTTGTGGGAATGTGATAACTGGTACGATTATTGTTCCATTGTACAGAGGCCAATTTTCTAGAAAGTCTCCCAGTATTGTATGTATCACCTTTTCTTTCTTCTCTGGTACTTGAGGTGTACTGGGTGCTTCTTCTCTTTGGTTTCAATGGTTCTGGGCATTTCTTCAATTGATCCCTTGAAACAGTTGATGAAGTTTTTCATTGATCCTTGTTGATTAAGCAGGTTTTCTTGTTATCACAATTAGAAGGTAGTACGATATAGGGTTCTTTGTCCCATTGATCATCTTGTTTGGAACTTTCCATTTTCTTTTTAGGACTATTTCTCCAGGTGTTAAAAGAACAGCTTGTGCTTTTTTGTGTCTTTCTATTGTTTTTCTTGACTTTGATTCAAGCTCTGCTCAACGTATTCTTGGATTCTCTTGTACTGTGCCTGAAGATTAGAGTCCCAATCAGCATCTGGTGAATTGGTTTCTGGAATTTTCACTTCCATTTCAAGGTCTACTGGCAATATTCAAGGTCTTGCGCGCATCAGATATGCTGGTGTACATTTCGTGGAACTTACAGGGATGTTATTGTACATATCCACTAAGTCAGGTAACTTTTCTGGCCACATGTTCCTTTCTTCTAGTGGTAGTGTTTTCAACAGGTTGATTACCAAATAGTTTATCTTCTCACACATTCCATTTATTTGTGCTTAGTAGGGTGTAGTACAAATCTTTTTACAGCCATACAGGTTGCAGAATTCTTGGAATATTTCGGCTTCAAAAGCTTGACCTTGATCCGTCAATACCTGTTCTGGGTATCCGTGAGGTCTACAAATGTAAGCTTGAAAGGCTTTTGCTGCAGTACTTGCTGTTAAGTCATTTACAGATATGACCACTAAAATCTGGAGTAGTGATTCACCATGGTGAGAGCATAGGTATAGCCTGTTAAACTGGGTGTTAACTTTACATGGTCCAGAGCTACAATCTTCAAGGGCTGCTTGGTGACAATGGGTTGCAGCGGTGCTTTTTGACTGCTGTTACTGTATCTTCCTCCTCAAAGCACAAGGACCACAGTTTCTGCACCATTCTTCAATAGTGGTTCTCATTCCAATCCAATAGAATCAATCTTGCAGCAATGCTTCCAGCTTCTTCCACCCGAAGTGTCCTGCTCGATCATGGTACGCTTACAAGACTTGACATACCCTTTCATGAATTTTGGGGTTAATAAGACTTCAGCACAATTTACCTCGATGGATATATAGCTTGCTTCTCTCCTTCCACAACTGTTGGGCTTCCAGTGGACCTTCGGGACCCAGGTACGAATCTGGTTGTGCTATAAGCTCTTTGATCAGTCTTACTGCAGGGTCATTGTCCTTTGCTTCCTTCCAACCGTGGTGAGGTAGCGGATCCAAGGTAGTTTCTTGGAGCATGCTATAAGGCTGGTGGTTCTGTAGATCACTGGGATGGTGAAAGGCTGGCAATTCAATTTCCTCCAGTTCGTCTACGTCCTTTCCTCCATCTGACAGGTGAGGCATCCTGGATAACGTGTCTGCATTGGCATTCTTGCGACCAGCCTGATATTTGATGGTAAAGTCATAGTTTGCCAGTCGAGCCACCCAACGTTGTTTCAATGCACCCAGCTTCGCCGTATCCAGATGAGTCAGGGGGTTGTTGTCTGTGTGGACGGTGAACTTCGCAGCTGCCAGGTAGTGTTTAAACCTTTCTGTCACTGCCCAGATCAGTGCCAGGAACTCCAGCTTGAAAGAGCTGTAATTTTTGGGATTCCTTTCAGTAGGAAGCAGCTTCCTGCTTGCATAAGCAATCACTCTTTCCTTGCCATTCTGCACTTGTGACAGCACAGCTCCCAATCCCACCTTGCTGGCATTGGTATACAGCACAAAGGGGACTTGATAGTCAGGATACGCCAGAATCTCATCTCCTGTCAGGGCTAACTTCATCTATCTGAAGGAATTTTCTTCTCCTTCACCCTATTCAAATGGAGGACCAGAAGTCTTGCACTTCTTGGCCTGGCCTACCAGGAGTTCTTGTAAGGGTGCTGTCATTTTTATGTAGCCCTTCATGAACATCCTGTAGTATCCAACCAGGCCCAGGAACTGATGAACCTCTTTGACAGTGGACGGTCTTGGCCAGTTCTTGATGGCTGTGATCTTTTCTGGGTCTGGCGCCACTTCTTCTGCGCTGACCACGTGCCCGAGATACTGGACCCTGGGTTTCAACAGGTGACACTTGGACAGCTTTAACTTCATCCCGTACTTCGACAACTTTACAAATACCACTGCTAGATGTTCCAGATGTTCCTCATAGGTTTTCGAGTATGCGATCACATCATCCAGGTAGAGCAGTACGGTGTCAAAGTTGTGGTGCCCTAGGCAGCATTCCATTAGCCTCTGGAAAGTTCCCGACACGTTACACAGTCCAAACAGCATGCTGTTAAATTCACACAGGCCCATTGGTGTGACGAATGCAGTCTTCTCCCGATCCTCTTCGGTGGCAGAGACCTGCCAATAGCCACTGATGAGATCTGGGGTAGAGAAGTACTTAGCAGCCTTCAGTGCAGCCAGCGACTGTTCTATACGGGGTAGCGGATAAGCATCCCTGTGGGTGATTCGATTGATTTGCCTATAGTCCACATACATTCTCATGGTGCCATCCTTCTTTTTGACTAGAACCAGTGGAGCTGCCCAAGCGCTACACCTATCTCTAATAACCCCAGCCTCCTTCATGTTCCTCAACATCTCTTTGGCACATTGATAGTGAGTGGGTGGTAGGGTCTGTATCTTTCTTTGATGAGTGGATGGTTACCGTGGGTATGTGATGTTGTACCCATTTGATCCTCCCAAAGTCTAGTGGATGCTTACTGAAAACTTGTTTGTATTCCTGTACTACCCAGTAGACTCCATGTTTCTGATGTGAAGGGGTGGAATCAGTACCTCCATGCAGTTCCTGACACCAACCCTCTAATTGGTCTGTGGGACAATCGTCTTTTGCCTGCTCTGGTGGGGTTAAGGATTCCACTGCCTGGATAGACTCTTCAGTGACAGTGAACAATTTGGCAATGGTGGCATACCAGGGCAATTTGGTTTCTTCCTCCCCATAGTTTAACACTTGCACGGGCACTCTCCCTTTACGAACATCAACCACCCCCTGGCTGTCAGGACCATGGGCCAATGTTCAGAGTGCATGGGGTCTACCACTGCTTGGTAATCTTGCCCATTGAAGCCTATGACCACCCGACACCATATTATCATTTCACTTCGTGGGGGAACACAAAAGGACCAGCATCTATTACTCGTCCATTGCCAATTTCCCCACCAGATAGGTTTACCTGTTGATTTAGCTTTGCAGGACCCTCTGCTGCCTAGCACCTGCAGTTTCAGCAATCTTTTGGAGTAAGAACACTTCCCCCAAACAATTTTCTATGAGATTTGTTCCCAAATTCATTTTGGATTCTTGTCACTAGCATCATTTTCCACTACAATCAGTCCTTGGTTCTTTAACTCCACTCTCCCCACTTTTATGGTTACCTCCTTAAACCCAATCTGAGTAACTGGTAACCCGTTGACTGCATAAATAGTGAGAATCTTTTATAAAGTACATACAGGATGGTTGTTACCTGCGAGCTGGTGTCCAACAGTGCAGGAGTAGGGATTCCATACAGTGTGATGGACAGAATAGGTCGTCCTCCTACATACTGGTCACGCCAATCAGTTGGGCCTTGTCATCTTATTCCTGGGGATTGGCCCTTGGCCCCAGGGGTTGCTGGTTTAAAGGACACCTTCTTGCGAAGTGGCCAGCTTTGTGGCAATGGCGGCAGATGGGTTGCCCAAACGAATCGTAGCGATCGCTGCTCCTCTCACTGGATGATGGGACCCTTCCTCCTCCCATCCACGGACATCCTCTGGGCAGTCAGCTGGCTCTTCTCCACCAGCTTGGACTCTGGCTGGAGCTGCATCACTTTTAAGATCATAGCCACATCTTTGCTCAACTGCTGCACCTGAGAACACAAGTCTTTTGGACCACCAGAGGGCACTGCCTGGGTTTTAGTCTCTACCACAGTTAAGGAAGGGGGCTCTACCCGCAGAGGCGAGGTGCTAGCTTGCCAGGATGGAGAAGTGGAGTCGAGGGTCTCAGGGGGCTGCAGGGCTATTATGGCTCGGTCCTTTAAAACAACAAAGTCCACATTTGGGTATTCCAGGGCCCACAGGCGCAGCTGCTTACGGTCCTCCACTGATTGTAACCCCTGCAGGAAGTGCTCAACCATCATTTTGTTCCCTTCTGGATCACCGATGGGGTCTACATGCCTCAAGGTCCGCAACGCTGCTTGCAATCTTAGGGCATAGTCTCTGATACTGTCCTGGGACCGCTGCCTACAGTTATAAAATCCCATTCTCAGCTCCGCCTCTGTACGGGTTTCAAAAGCAACTTTAAGCTTTTCAAAGATGGTGTTCACGGAGCCCCGATCGCCATCTGACCAGGTCTCTACTTCCAACTCTGCTGCACCCGTTAACTGTCCCAGCACCACAGACGCTCTTTGTCTGCGTACATGTCCAATACAGTACAGATTTTCTTTTAAAATCCGAGTAAGGCGTCTGGTTTGCCATCATACTGGGGCAGCCATGCCGCTCCCGGGACATATGGCAGGGTGATCGGCATGATTGGTGCTACCTCTTCGGCTCCGGATGCGGCCGCTTGCGCCAACGGAGCTGGTCCCGCTGCATTCCCATCGCTTGAGGCTACCGGAGGAGGCCCCGCTGCACTCCTGTCATCCGGTGCTTGCATTTTTCCCATCCCCCTTGGTTACTCTCACCACACTCGCGGGGACTGGAGCACTTCGGGAGCTTCCCGGTCAAGTCACTGCCTGTTGTGGGCGGGATCCTCTTTCGCGCCCTTTTCACCACAGTGATGGCACAGTTACTTTTTCCACAGAAACAAAATGGTGTTAGTTTGCACAAAAACAGTCCATAAGGCACACGTCACCTATGTTAACGAGTCTAGTCCACATCCTGTTCGCAGCCCCAGAAAAAAATCTGTGCTCCCCAGAACTAAGCGGTATTCGGTCCCAGGCCGTATATGTATGGGGATGCTGTGTCACGATTGTGTAATGGCCATTGCATAGTTCCGTGACCCTGGGGATGCTTTTTAAAAGGGATTATATACAGGGGAATTGAAAGCGTTTGTATCGTGGTGCCACTTGCGGGTTGCGGTTATGGTGATTGAACCGCCGCTGCACAGTCTGTTATCACCGGGGCTGATGGTAATGGCAGCCTGGATGGTAGGCCCTCCGCAAGTAGGGCTGGGCACCAGGGAGTAAACGGGGAGATCTGGCACAGAAAGAAGGGAGATCACACGATGGGGATGCAGTGCAACTTCTGTTTTACTCACGATAGTGTTGCGCTTTCGCACTGAGGACGGCTGGTTCAGACCCCTGGTCACTTTTGTGCCAGTATGGTGACCTGGTAATCTCTTTCCCCGCCATCTCTCACTGGTTGTTGGAACCCCGTAGCCTGGAGCATTTCTGGGTCCCTTACTGTCTGTCGGCAGTCTCTCGTCTGTACGGCGGGCAGTGCGAACACTGTCGGTGTTCTGTTCCGGTCCCTGGCTCAATCTCTACTGCTGGTGCCTCTGGATTCTTGAGTTAGTGAGGTCTGTGAAGGTCCCCTTACTATGCAGGTGTTTGTCAGGTTGCCTGAAGCTGTCGCCTGACTTAGGGCCCTGTGCCCCATCAATGCTCTAGTTCCAGGGGTACCTGGCTGTACACTCTTGGTAACCACTCTCCTCTGCCACCTAGGTCACTATTACATGATCCCATCTGGAGACACGTCTGTTACCTTCACCTGTCACTATCGAACCCCTCTGTCGTTCTGCCTGTGTGTGTGTCTGTCTGTCCCCTCCCACTGGGCTGTTGGCTAGTGGACTGGACTAGTTCCACCTCTAGGCGGCCATCCATTGGTTCCTGGACTAATCAGTCATCCCTAATGGGGAGTGGGAAACTGGGGATGTTATGTGTTTTGGTGGTACCGGCACTGGTCTTCCAGGTCCCTGGGGGTAGGTCCTGCATCTTTGCCAGGATGCAGTACCTAGTAGTGCCCTGAGGAGTTCAGGGGCATCACATTCCCCCTTGGTTAAACACAGCACGTCCTCGGGCTGCAAAAGAGTAACTCAGGTTAACAATTTTTTTTCTTAAATCATTAACATTCTTCCCATGCAGGGGAGGCATTGATTTAACCATTGCAAACTAGAGTATCCCTCCCTTCAACCACCACCCAAAGGTCCTGGTCCCCAAAACCCCTAAGAGGAAGGTCACTGGTTTCCATTGTGACCATGTCTTGGCCGACTTTACCGCAGAACCTTCCTGCAACCTTTTCCTCTCCTGTTGATGGTGTTGATGAGGGTCCTTGTGGCAGGTTGTACTCTGGTATTGGCACAACTGGTGCAACTATTTACACTGCGAGAGTTCGGGTCATTACCAGTCCAATGACCAGTTGTCCATTTTTATATCAAACTGTGCAGTATTATGCAAACAATTTTCAAACACTTTCAACATTATTTACACTTTATAACTATTTACATAAAGACAGTGATTAACACATTTTTCTGTGAACATCTATTCTCTGTATCTGAGTGGGGGCTGACCCAAGTTGCTATGGGTTGATTGCGTAACCCTGGTGTCTCTGCTTATCCCTGTTGTGTCCTAGTATCTACTGCAAGTGTCTCACTACTGGTTGTAAGTGGACTAGGCAATTGTCTGCGTCTTCTTGGTGAACTGACAGATCCACTATCTGTGATTTCTTCTGGGATTTGAACTGGTTCTTCTACGGGTTGTGGGAATGTCATTACTGGCACGATTATTGCTCCATTGTACTGAGGCCAATTTTCTGGAAAGTCTCCGAGTATTGTATGTATCACCTTTTTTTTATTCTCTGGTATTTGAGGTGAACTTGGTGCTTCTTCTCTTGGTTTCAGTGGTTCTGGGCATTTCTTCAATTGATCCCTTGAAACAGTTGATGAAGTTTTTCCTTGATCCTTGCTGATTAAGCAGGTTTTCTTGTTATCAAAATTGGAAGGTTGTACAGTATAGGGTTCTTTTTCCCATTGATCATCTAGTTTGTAGGATGATTTTGTAGCGCTCCTGACTATATCAGGGTGCTACAGGGAGCTGCATCCTGTACCCCAGGGTGCATGGCCTACACCCCATGGTTCCAGGTTCCCATCAATAGTGTCACTGACATCCGCACTACAAATCCCAACCATACTTCACAAAAGAGCTGGACAGACACACCAGTGGGTTGGTCAAGTTGGACCTAGGGGTCAGGCAGACTGGTGGGAGGGAAGAAGTCGATTTGGAGTCAGCTCTCAAAGTGAGAGGGAGTTGAGTGGTAGCCCTCAGAGAGTGAGGAGCAGGGGAATTGGAGCTCAAAGGGAGGCAACAGGTTGGGTCGCAGACGGTGGTCCGGGACCACAGGAGTCGGGGACCGGTACTAGGAACACTGGACAGGAGTGTAACAGACACAGTCTAGGAGAACTGCTGGCACCAGAAAGCCCAGCCACCTCACCGGTAACCGAGCATGGCGACGTACAAGACCCTAGATCAGGGAAGAGCTTTAAGCGCCTTTGTAATTAACCTGTGGAGGATAGTCTCTTTATGACCTTTCCCCAAGAGCTCAGAGGTTGGAGGCGTCAACACAACGTGGGGGATAGAGTTCTCCAAAATACACAACCCACTAAATTCCCAAGTGCCAGCCACCAAGAGCACAGCTGCCATACATACAGGTAGCGGGGCCCCGAAAGCTTCAAGCCAAGGGGCCACAATGGTCAATGAATTTGTGCATGGAGGCAGGGCTCCGGACTTACCAAGTGACACTGGTGGGAGCGGGACCTGGATGGATTCCCCACGTAGAGACTGCGGTGCCTAGAGACTTTGGTTTACCATCTGTGTGAGTGTCTGCTTAGTCCACCTGATTCAGCACCACGACTAC
This sequence comes from Anomaloglossus baeobatrachus, assembly GCF_048569485.1. Lineage (NCBI taxonomy): Eukaryota > Metazoa > Chordata > Amphibia > Anura > Aromobatidae > Anomaloglossus > Anomaloglossus baeobatrachus. The sequence goes on along the minus strand of NC_134356.1, from coordinate 87,748,129 downwards.
AGCAGTGAGTAATCTGACACCTGCACCCTGGTTCCCAAGGCCAAGCCACCCGTTCACCAAATCCCCACTATCCCAGGCCTTCCCTACCTGCAAAGGGATTGACACCTGGCTGCCCCACACCATCTGCCCCGGTACTCCCTTCGTCAGCGGCGCTGCTCCCCTTTACCGCAACGTGCAGGTGGCGTCACGAACATTCATCCCCTGTAAATATCCCCTTACATTTGAAGTGGCCGTAAGCCCCCAGGTCCGAAGACCCTCGAGCCATAGCAACCCTGAATCTGAGCAGTTTGACTGCTGCTGGGGCGGTACATTTTGTTTATAGGATGACAAATAGATAATGTGGGTGTACCCAGAGCAGAGGCTGCAGGCAGTGGCAATTTTAGCAGGTTAGAGTATGGAGTAGATGCAGAGGCAGGCTTGTCGAGCCTAATGAGTGTGTGCTTCTGGAGGGCAGGACCCTGAAAATCCAGGGTGTGAAAATTTTGGACGTCTGGAGGTTGAGGCTCAGGGGTTGGTGTTAGCAGAGCACCTGAAAGCCCCCTTCTGTACAGGCGGAGTGAAACCAGAAGTTACAGGGTAGTAGAATTATGGGGCTCATATCTGCAGAAAGACTGGGCTGAGAATTCCTCAGGCAGCAAGCAGGAATAGTCTAGGTGGTAAGTAGGAACAATTTGAATGTACACTGTGCCATGAACATGTGACGCCCTGAACTAGCCAGGTAGTCACAGGTAGACCCCCGCACTACACCTGTCCCCTAAAAAGGAGTCATCAGCCAACCACAAAAACCCTAGTCACCTCGCTCAGGGCTTGATGGACACACCAGGGGGCAGAGCCAGGCGGTTGGCACACCCACCGAGGAGTTCAGAGGGCCTGAGGCAGGAAACAGTCAGTTCAGTTGTGTTGTGAGTTGGGAGTTGAGTAGTAGGAGTGAGGAGGTGAGGCCTGTGAGACAGGCCGGAGACAGACTGACAGGTGTGAAGGTCGTAGCCTGCACACCTTGGCTAGGAGGCAAGCGGTGGCCTCAGCCTGCAGGAGCCGGGAAGACGGCTCGGTGGAACCGTGGTGGACCGGGACAGGGTAGTGGCCCGCCGTTACTGACCCGGGGAACCGACTCGGAAACCGGAGCACACAGGGGGGTACTCAGACCCTGAAACGAGGTCCAGAATCCACTGGACTGAGTTAAATATCTGATTGCGGTCTGGACTATAGGTCCTTTTCCACCCAAGTCCCGACTGAAGACAACAGCCCACCGAGGGGGATAGAAAGCCACCTCACAGGCAGAGAGATCCCACGGGCCAGCGTCTGCGGGCAAACGGGCTCTCCCGACATACACAAAGCCGGGGAGCGGACTCCCGTCGCTGAAGCGCAGGCAGTTTACATCTACACAACACGGTGCAGGAGAAAGGCAGAGACCACCATCCGGGTGGGGGACCCGACCCCAGCCGGCTGCGGGCACCAACCACCATCAACTTGGTTTACCAGTGACTTGTGTTTATCAATAACAGTGAGTACAACAGTACCCTCCAGCCGCGCACATCGCCCTGCATCGCCCCGCTATCCCCAACGGGTCCCGGGGGCCATCATCCCTGCCCACGAAGGGGTTAACATCTGGCTGCACTACCATCTCCCCCAGGTTCCCCCGAAACTGCAGCGGTGGTGTCTACCTTCACCACATCCCGTGGGTGGCGTCACAAACTCAAGCTTGGCTCCAGCCGTGCACCTACCTAACCCCCTACCGAAAGCGCCAGCATCCCCTTTCAGAGCGAAGTGACCCCGGGTCCGGAGGCGCTTGAGACACCCACCAACGAGCCCGGATCCAAGCGGCTCGGCAGTGGCCGAGCGCGGGGCGGTACAAACATAGTGTCTGAAAGATGTTATGCCTCATATACTGTTAAGATATATGAAACGGGAATGTTGAGTAAAGTTCTAGTTGAAGAGAAGTGTTTGGTGTCAGCTGAATGTTGTGTGATAGCTACCAAAGCTGAGGAATGGAAGACCAGCTGCATCTGGCAGCCTAGAAGTGGCCAAGGAGATGGAGACAGCAGAGGCTTCTGGTATACAAGTGAGTACCATGCACTACACTTTCCCAAAAATCATCCCTTGCACTGTGGAGGTGGTTGGGGCATGGACTGATACTGCAGGTCTGCTGCGGGGTTCACCCTCACCCACCAATACAACAGCTCCATGCCACCCCAACATCAATGCGACGCCATAGCAGTCACGCCGATGTCAGCTTCTACACTGACTACAGAAGAGGACGCTGCGCGTTGTTTGTTCAAAGGAAGGTGTGTTGAATGGTTTGTGGGATTTTTTTCCTTCAATGCGTTAGAGAACAGCAACAGATGGGATTGCATGCAAAGGTTTGGGCATCTCTGGTAAAAAATACTGTTAATTGTGAACAGTTAAGCAAGTTGAAGATTAACTGATCTTTAAAAGGCATAATCAGTTTGTAATGTAATTAAGAAATGGCAGTTAACAGAAACAGTGGAGGTCAAGATAAGGTCTGGAAGACCAAGCAGAATATCTGTGAGCTGTAAGGAGTGCTAGATAGGCAAATCAGAGCCCTATTTGACAGCAAAAGACCTTCAGGAAAATTTAGCAGGCTCTAAAGTTGTGGTACATTGTTCTGCTGTTCAGAGATAGAGATGATGGAACCAAACAAGGAGTACGTTTACCAAACCTTTATCAAACCAAACTTCAAACCTTTATCAAACCTTTCCAAACCCCATTGGGTTCAATGGGAAACCAAACATAAGGCACAGAAAACACCTTTAGGGGGGTCGTAAAGCTTTCAAAATGGCAAAAATACATTTTACAGTGCAGCACCACTGTTTTAGCATAGCCATTGGCTTCCTAGGCCATTGACAGAAGAAATATAGAGGTGGATGTGAGACAGGTGTAGGATTGGCACTCCCATACTTCTGCCAGTACAGACAAGTCACAAATTAGAGACCCATCTTGGAGTCAAGAGATTTAAAAACATTTCAGGCAGACAGCAGGACAGTGGCATCAATTGCTCCCCCCTCCCCCATTTCCCAATGGTGTCTTTGCACAACAGGAAGGTATTGTCCACAAAACATACAGGATGTGACCTGGCATTTCCATTTTAAAAAGTGAGCACACAGCGACTGTGCCTTCTGCAGTGGCACATCCATGCAGGAATAGTGCCCTAGAATTTTCTGTACAACCAGGTTGAGCACATGAGTCATGCAATGCACATGTGATGTCGCCCAAGCGTACTGTCACTACCAGGTTTGCACCATTATCGCTCATGGCCTTCCCTGGCTCCAGGTTCAGTGGAGACAGCTATTGTTCAAACTGGGTCTGGATAGTGGTCCACAACTCTACAGCTGTGTGACTGCATTCTCCAATGCATATTAATTTAAGTACTGCCTGATTGCGTTGACTTACACACAGGATGCGGCCTGGCATTATCATTTAAAAAATAAAGATATCCATGAGTGACAGGCGTAGGGCTGGTTCTCCCATACCCCTGGCACTTCAGACAAAAGCCAACTTGGAGACCCTACTTGGAGTCTCCACATTTCCAAAAAAATTAAGGTCAGGCAAAAGCAAAAGTGGCAACAATTACCACACACTACAAATAGGCCAATTAAGCAACATAGCTGTTTGGGACCAGCCCTGGAACAAGGCCTGAACTAGCATTTCTACCCATTTTGGAGACTCAACATTCCAAATCCTTTCAGGCAGATAGCAGTACAGTAGCAACAATTGCTCTCCTCCCCATACAGCTTTAAAAGAATAGGGAGGTACGGTCTATGCAACACACAGGCTGTGTGCCGGCATTAGAATTTGCAAAGTGAAGACATGCTAAAATGACCGGTGTAGGCCTCTTGGTTCCAGAAGACTGGCACTTCCCACAAGACACAACTTTGACACCTATCTTCTAGTCTTGACATTTCAAAACCTTTCATGAAGACAACAGTACAGTAGCATCAATTGCCCCCCTCCCCATAGAGCATTAAAAGAACTGGGTACATGTCTTGTGTACCTGCTACCCCACTGTAGCGGGTATACAAGAGGAGCTTCTACGGTCGGAGACTTGTGTTACAATAGTTTCGCCAGTGATGCAGGAGGAGGAAGAAGCAGCTGAACATGTTGATTTGGTGGCCAGTGGTTGAGTAGGTCCATTAGTCCACATTTTATCACAGTGAGATTCCCACAGTAATGCATGTTGTTTGCGAATGTGCCTGTTCATGAATGTAGTAGTCAAATTATTTGAGTTTTCCTCTACTCACTCATTATTTAAAACATTGGCAGATAAGGAAAGTTGTTTCATCTTTTGCGGTCTCAAAAAAGGCCCAGACTATGCAATCCTTCCTGGAAACTGCAGACCCGCAACTGCTGCTGGCCACAACCAGAGTTGTGGGTAACGATACAGTGCTTCTCATGGTTGCATCACTATGTGTTTGTGCGGTAATTGCCACCGTAACATTCTCGGCTTCCATCTCCTCCTCCTCATCATCTGCCGAGCTACTCAGCAGTGTGCCTCTGGGTACACCAAGTAGGATCTACAACTTTGTTGTCATGCTCTATGTTATCCCCCTCCTCCTCTTCCTGACCTGACATCACAGCCAGTATGCTTGCGTCTCATCATCATCACCTTCACCCCGGGGGTTAACGTCAGTTTACGAGGGTCGGAATCCTGCTTGGACCCTACTTTGTCCAAGCCAGGATCCAACTCACAAAGATTTTGGGCATTGGTGCAGATGCTTTTATCTTGAGTCTGGGAATCTTTGGAGCAGACTTCTGATGCTCATGGGATAAAATGTGTAAACAGCTCTGCTGGTTCCCTAGAGTCAGTTTGCCGGTTGTAGATTTGTGATGCGGGCACAAACAAATGTAATTGGGTTGGCACCTCTGATGAAAGAACTGTGTATGATGTTGAGGTAGAGGAAGAGGAGAGACCACTTGATGCAGTGTTTGCCTTCCACTCATTTCAAAGTTGATGGTGGGCTGCCAAAGAAATCTAAGTTGATGGTGGGCTGCCAAAGAAATCTAATAGAGTAAGTCTGTCAGAAATGGAAGTTGTTCTCATTTCTATGGGGATAAGATCAGCTGGCGTTTGCTCACTATTCCTTTGATTAACAGAACTTCCCACACATACACCTCCAACACCGCACCTATTTCCTGCCTGAGTCGGCAATATTGTGAAGGCACTAAAAAGTAACCACTACCTACAAATGCAGTTCAATTTGAAACAGACAATGTGCAGGTAAAATTCAAGCAAGACTTTTTTAGCTTGCTCAATAGCAAATTTTCAGCAGGCACCACTAACAATAGCTATACATGTATTTCACTGTGTAATTTTGACCAGGCAATTAAAATTGCCAAGAACCACTTTTTAGATACTTCCCTAGCTACTTTTTTAGGCCAGGCACTAACAAGTAACAAAACCTATAACTGTGTTTGCAAAATTTTGACCAGGCAATTAAAATTGCCAAGAACCACTTTCAGATACTTACCTAGCTACTTTTTGAGGCCAGGCATTAACAAGTAATAATATCTATAATTATGTTTGCAGAATTTTGACCAGGCAATTAAAATTTGCCAAGAAACACTTTTTTGAGACTTCCCTAAGCTACTTTTTTAGGCCAGGCGCTAACAAGTAACAACACCTATAAATGTGTTTGCAGAATTTTGACCAGGCAATTCAAATTGACAAGAACCACTTTTTAGATATTTCCCTAGCTACGTTTTAGGCCAGGCACTAACAAGTAACAAAACCTATAACTGTGTTTCCAGAGTTTTGAACAGGCAATTAAAATTGCCAAGAACCACTTTTTAAATACTTCCCCCAACTACTTTTTTAGGCCAGGCACTAACAGGTAACAAAACCTATAACTGTGTTTGCATACTTTTGAGCACGCAGTAATACATAGCAATATGTATTTACATGCTTCACTGGCAACTCTTTAGCAGGCACTACACGTACCAATTCCTATTTTGATCATTAAAAGTGCCGATTTGTAGAGCACACACACACACACACACACACACACCTTTCCCTACACTACATGTCCCTATTGTAAACTATTGTGTAGCATTAATCCCCTAACTATGCTCAGCCACACTGCATGTCCCTATTCTACACTATCAGTCTTCTATCTATCTCAACTACCTAGCATTAAATCCTTAACTAAGCTCACAGTCTAGCAGCCCCTGTGGCAGCATCTTCTCTAACATTTGACATTCACAAAATGGTGACGACGCAACATGTCCTACATTTATGTGCACACGATCAAGTGACTTAGGCAGCCAATCACAAAAGACCTTTGTCTGAACCTTGTGGATGTTTGCTGCACTGTAATTGGCTGCAGCAACATCTACAAATAAAGTTAAGAAAAAAAAAAGCGCCTCTCCTCTGGCTTCTCCCGGTCCAGAGTCCCTGCCTCCTCCACTGATTTTACACATCCCACATCAGACAGCACCAAAATCCTATCCAAAAGCAGAAAATTCTATTAAAAAGCATTTTTGGAAACGTGGCCAGCGTTTGGGGGCAGAAAACGAACAAAAACGAACATTACAGACTTTTGGGGAAAATGCTTGGGGATGCCAAGCCCGAATGAGCCGGCTAAGGATCATACCGAATTTGAAATTAGCAAACCTTATCAAACAGGTTCGCTCATCTATATTCAGAGACACCTGCACAAATATGGCTGTCACAGAAGATTCATGAGAAGAAAACCTTTCCTGCATCCACACCATAAAGTTCAGTGTCAGAAGTATGCAAGAGAACATCTAAACAAATCTGATGCATTTTGGAAACAAGTCCTATGGACCGATGAGGTTAAAATAGAACTCTTTAGCCATAATGATTAAAGGAGAAGTAAAAAGGGCATATAATTTCAGGAAAAGAATATCTTGCCAACCATTAAGCATGGAGGTGGATCAATCATGCTTTGGGATTGTGTTGCAGCCAACGGCATGGAAAATATTTCATGGGTAGAGATAAGAATGGATTTAACAAAATTTCAAAAAATCCTTGATGCAATCATAACACCATTTGTAAAAAAGCTGAAGTTGAAAAGAGGATGGCTTCTACAAATAGATACTGATCCTAAACACACATCAAAATCCTCAATGGACGACCTCAAAAGACGCAAGCTTAATGTTTTACAATGGCCCTCCCCTGGTCTGAACATCATTGAAAATCTGTGGCTAGACCTCAAAAGAGCAGTGCATGCAAGAAGACGCAGAAATCTCACAGAACTGGATGACTTTTCCAAGGAAGAATGGATGAAAATCCCTCAAACAAGAACTGAAAGTCTATTGGCTGGCTATAAAAATCATTTATAGGCTATGATACTTGCCAAAGGGGGTGCTACTAGGCACTAACCATATAAACCAGAAGAACCAGGAGTTTTTAGGTAAAAATAGAAAATCTTTATTCACACAATTAATAAATATACAGACAAATACACAAGGATAAAACCGTGCTATAAGGGGAAAGAACACCCAAAGACATGTGGGGCAAAAAGGCACTCTCACAAGGATATCAGAGATTAAGGGTATATCAATCAAGCCTCAATGCAATCATATAATAGGCTTAAAGTTCAGTTGCTTACCCATAATGGTGAGAGCGTCGCAAGTGCGTCGCTAGTATGCCCCGCAAGTCACAGAACCCTTCCTACCAACGCGCGTTTCGCGTCATATATATCAGCTTCCTCAGGGTGGGTTTAACAAATGATCCCAAAACCAAACCTTATATCGGACCCAGAGTGATATCATTGGATAAAACGTAATTGCGACGCATGCGCATCGCACAGGAGATGACAGCTTCCGGTCCGCAATACACAACGAGGACGCGCCGGAAGGCTATGTATCCACGGACGCAGGTGCGTCGTCAACCTCATTGCGCATGCGCCGGGCAAAACATCGCACAAGAGATGACAACTTCCGGTCCGCAATGCACAACGAGGAGGCGCCAGAAGGCTATGTATCCACGGACGCAGGTGCGTCGCCAACCTCATTGCGCATGCGCCGGGCAAAGCAGAGGGAGACCTTGGATAAAGCACAATACGGCGCGTGCACTGCGCATGCGAGATGACCACTTCCGCTCCATCCGGCAGTGTAGAAATGAAGGAGGCACAAAAAAGTCCCAGTATCCAAGGACGCTAGTGCATCATCCACCCCATCACATATATGCCGGATGGGTCAGAGGGACACACCACGCACGCGAAAGGCACGCGCACAACGTGATAATCCAAATATGTAGAATCATTAATCCCAAATATCTTAGGACAAGACATAGAGTATTAATACATCACCATTTAACCACCACAAAGATGAAGTAAGATAAATCCACATAATACATAGAGCAAAAATCCTCAATACAAAATATACGTCACACTTAGTGGCATCAAGTAAATAGCATATTATACCAAAAATACATATAAAATGTAATTTAATAAATCAGTCTTTTTTGTTATCCACCAGAGACTCAGGTTATGTTCATGATGATAATAGATGTCTCTCAAGTCCCTCGTGGCTTATGTCACTCTTTCATCATTAGACCATATTACGAGTCCTAAGAATTGGGATCAAGAGTATAGGTTTTAGACTAAAAAACAATTATAGCACCAATTAAAAAACCGACAAGATCAAACAACACATTATCCGAACAATAAGTTCGTGAAAGGAACTTCTTCAAATAATATACACATAGAAGGACCTTATAAAAAAGGCGCAAAATTTGCTGCTTCATTTAAGCCCGAGGGGGCAATCGTATTTAACATAATGATCCACTTCATTTCTTTTTGGGCCAGAAGTTTCTTAACGTTACCCCCTCTTATCCCAAGGTGGATCACATCAATCCCTCTAGCCATAAAAGTCTTAGGATTACAAGAATGAAATTGCTTAAAATGGCGAGGGATAGTTTTAAGTTCAGTCGTGTCAGTCGCCGTCCCCGCTGCCACAATGTCCCTCACATGCTCTCGAATTCTGACTCTCAGCTCCCTAGATGTCAGGCCGATGTAGATCTTATTACATCCACAAGTAGCATAGTAAATTACATTACTTGTGTCACATGAAATATGTTCCCGGATGGAGTAAGTCTTCATACCATCACTAGTCGTAAAATCAGAGCATCGAGAAACATTAGGACAGGAGAGGCAGCGACCGCACGGAAAACAACCCTTATTCGGACCACGTGACCCAAATAAAAAATTCTGTTGTGGGGCAATATAATGGCTTCTAACCAAGAGATCCTTCAAATTTTTGCAGCGTCTCGCAGTCATCAAAGGCACTGTTGGTAGAAAAGGCTTGATTGAGGGATCTGACTGAAGGACATGCCAGTATTTATTAAAAATTTCTCTCATATCATCCCACTTCTCGTTGAATGTAGAGATAAACCGTACATTCACTGTTTCGTCCCGCAGTGCCTTTTTAGAATGTCCACCCCCTCCCCGTAGCAAATCATTCCGGGGGGCTAAATTGGCCCTCTGGTAGGCCCTCTTAATACAACGGCCACTATACCCCCGAGCTCTAAATCTCATCCTCAAATCATCTGCCTGATCATGAAAAGAGCTATTCTGAGAGCAAATCCGCCTGATTCTTAGATATTGTCCAACTGGGATAGCTGAAATAGTAGAGTTAGTATGTGCCGAAGTGGCATGGAGCAATGAATTCACAGACGTCGGCTTCCTAAAGACATCCGTCTGCAATGCCATTGCCCCATCCACAAAAATCTTAATGTCTAAGAAATCAATTTCACTAACACTGTAACTAAAAGTCAATTTAATGTTAAATGAATTGTCATTGAGTTGGTCCGTGAACTCCCCGAGCTGAGATGACGAGCCATGCCAAATGATGAATAAATCATCAATGTATCTCACCCACAACTGTGCCATAGGAGCGGCCCATGCGCCCCCACCCTCAAACAAACCCCTCTCCCAATACCCGAGGCACTAACCATGCAAGGTGCCTAAACTTTTGCATCGTCCCATTTTCCTTTTTTGTTAATTCAAAAATGTAAAAAAAGAAAATATATATTTTTTTTGCCTAAAATACAAAAGAAAGGTGTCATCGTTAACTTTTTTCCTTTAAGAGATCTTTTCATCTTCAACTCGCTTATCTGTTCACAATAGCAGTAATTTTGACCAGGGGTGCCCAAACGTTTTCATGCCACTGTATATACCAGAATGGGCCCAGGATGTGATGGGGACATGGTTTGGGTAGCATAACAATGTGGCCTTCTTATTAAAAAAGGCAGTAATACATTTTCTCAGTTTCCATAAGGAATAGAACATGTAATTAGCAAAAATGGGCAACGTATTACATCAGTGCTATGGGTTCAAGGTAAGTAAATGTGTTTTGTTTCAGTTTGTTCTACAGTTTTGGCTTTTTTTCTGAGGCCACTAGAGGTCTCTTTTACCCTTCTTATTAAATAAAATGTTGTGGCCAGATTTTAGTTTGTTGTGCAATTTGATTTTTTGATACTCGTGATTTTTTTTTTCATCATATTCTGCATTGGATCAACTATATATTAAATATAATGAAATAATAATTGCTGATCATTTGCTTAATTTCTTATCTGGCAAGATTTAAAAACCTGTCACGCTATTTGACTGCTTTTAACTTCAGGCGTACTATTTTGGGATCTCCTTTATTCATGGGTCTTGGGCATAATTTGAATGTGATTGAAAAATAATAACCTGGAAAATTAGCATCTGTAATGAGTAGAAACCATATGGTGCAAATTAATGTTTGAAATCTAAGTTACTCATTTCTTTTTTTCCCCCAATCTTAATATGACTTCAATGAACACATTTCATTATAAAAGGTTTGAGATATAATATGAAAAAATATAATTTTACTGATTGTTACGTTTATGTTAACCAGAGAAAAATGCAGCTACATGCAGAGGTTCCCACCGACTCAAAGGCACAAAAATGAAGTTGATTGCCTTTCATTTTAACACACTAGATTACAGCATTCCCGATTAGAACCATAAAAGATATGAGTTGGTCAATATAAACAGTAAAAATCTGTACCTCAGAAGTGTCAAGACACACGACCAAAAAAGGGGGTCCTTGAAGGTACAGATCATATTGAACATCATGCCTACCTCTTTTTCTTCTCCCCTCCAGCCACTGGTTCTAATTTACAGAAGCCAATTTGTTTTCTAGGTATGCAAAATATGATTACCATGACTCCAGGGACTCTACCCTAACAGGTCTTATAAGATATAAATGTTTCTGAACGCATACTGTGTTGGTCACCCCTCCACCCAAGGGGACCATACCTTAGATTGTTACCCCTCCATGAGGGGACCTTACCTGAGATGGTTACCCCTCTACACTAGGGGACCGTACCTGAGATGGTTACACCTCCACACCAGGGGACCATAACTGAGATGGTTACCTCTACACCAGAGGACCATACCTGAGATGGTTACCCCTCCACACCAGGGGACCATAACTAAGATGGTTACCTCTCCACACCAGGGGGCCATACCTGAGAAGGTTAACCCTCCACGCCAGGGGTCTTACCTGAGATGGTTACACCTCCACACAGGGGGCCATACATGAGATGGGTTACCCCTCAACATCAGAGCACCATCTGGTCATCCTTTACACCAGGGTAACATGTATATATATATATATGTGTAATAGTTACCTTTACTTACCAAATTCTAAGTAGCTTTAAGGACCCATCAAAAGGAACACCAAATAACTGCTCTTTTTTTTGCCAGTTGCGGATGTAACCATATACCACAATGCACTGCGGCACTGTCAGTTGCGCAGCCGCAGTTCGCGCCCACATCATAGTGTGATGCCCTGGACTAGCCAGGTAGTCACAGACATAACAACATACACACACCCACCCTAGACAGTTACAACAGTCAGACAAAAACCCTTGTTGCCTCCCTCCAGGGTCTGATGTCCACACCAGGTGGGGCGGAGCCAGGCGGTTGGCCCCACTCACCGAGGAGCTCACAGGCCTAGAGGCAGGAAAAGTGTCAGATCAGTTTTGGAGGTGAAAGTGAGAGGAGTAAACACTTCAGGTGTCTGGGTCGGAGTCCAGGCACTGACAGCAAGGTTGGCAGATGGTGGTGGCCGTCTGCAGGAGTTGGTGGAACTCGCCAACGCCGTAAGGACCGGGGTCGGGCGTTGGCTAAAGCTAAGCACACAGGCAGGGCCATCGGACCCCGACCAGGCTTGGAGCCGCCGTCAATAGTCAAATCCGAGTGTGACAGGAACCCCAGGGGTTCCCCAACAACCAAGTCCCGACAGAAGGCAACAGTCCACACCGTGAGGATATACAGCCACCGCCACCGGCTAGAGATCCAAGGGCCAGCGCCTGCGGGCAAAATGGGCTCCTACGGCACCTATACACCAGGGAGCGGACTACCGGTGGGCAACCACAGGAGTCAGAACATTTCTAACAGGTGCAGGGAAAGACAGCCACCATCAGCCGTCCGGGGAGAGCACAACAACAACGCTGGCTGCGGGACCCGTCCATCCGGCCGTTTTTGTTTACCAGCGACCCTGTCAGTGATTGTCTGAGTGAGTACACCAGTGCCGTCCGGCACCGTGCCGCGTAGTCCCTGCACCCCAGCCATCCAGCCTCTCCGTTACACCACCGGGCCCCGGGATCACCAACCCCCTACCCACGGAGGGGACAACATCCCAGCTGCACCCTACCATCTCTCCCGGGAACCCCATTACCAGCAGCGGTGGTGCCATCATCACCACGTCCCGTGGGTGGCGTCACGAAGAATCTCCCTAAATGTACCACCCCTTTTCACTCACGGGTGAGGAGCGCTGCTCGAGTCCCCGGGTCCGGCCCACCGCTCGAGCCACCAAGCAGCAGCAGCAGAAGCCTCGGACCCGAGCGTGGCGAGTGCGTCCCCTCCGCCCGCGACAACTTGGTGTCACGAACAGGATAGAACCAATCTACTTACCAGTAGAAGTGCGCCTTGTGGTTTCTGCCGGCGGCGTCCGGCCAAAAAATTTGAAGCGCCGCCATCTTTGGCGCGAAGATTTCCTGCTCCAGCGTCTTCCCCGAGCAGGGAAGGCGCAAAAGTGAAGCCCCACCCCCAAATAGGAAGTGCTAGAAAAAACCAAGGGGGGACGGGAAAAAGATGTCTGCGCCCAACGGAGCCGTCGGGGGAGTGGCGGTCGCAGCTGCAGTGGTGCCCGCAGATGGAAACGGGGTAGCCCTTGCTCTGGCTGCAAGAGCGGGGGAGGCCGCGGGTCCAGCGGTCACTCAGGTGATGCCGTTCTCTCTGCCCTATGTGCCTGGTGCTACCTGGCTACCGCAGTACGACGGGAGGCCTGATGCTTTGCAGGTGTTCCGGAAAAAGATTAGCCCAGTCCTCGATTTATATCCCTTGACGGACAGGCAACGGGCAGCGGTAGTGCTGGGGCAGCTAACCAGCGCGGCTGAGCAGGAGACGGAGACCTGGACCGATGCGGACCGGTCCTCGGTGACTGTCATTTTTGAGAAACTCCAAACCGCTTTTGAGACCCGCACGGAAGCTGAGCTGCGGATGCAGTTTTATCAGTGCCGACAGCGGCCTGTGGATAATATCAGAGACTATGCCTTGCGCCTACAAACAGCCCTCTGTGCACTGAAGCAAGTGGATACCATTAATGATGTGGACAGCAATAAGATGCTAGTGGAACAATTCTTACAAGGGTTGGGGTCCACGGAAGACCGCAAGCAGCTATGGCTGTGGGCCCTAGAACACCCTAATCTGGACTTTGCAGTATTGAAAGAGCGGGCCATCAAGGCCCTGCAAGCCCCAACGCCAGACGCCCCTGAGGCGGCCCCATGGCCGTCTGAAACTGCTCCCATCACGGTGGCGCCTCCTCCCCCGGCTGTACCGGCCCCTGCAGCACCCGTCAGGATGATGGAGATGCTGGCTGCCCAGGTCCGCCCCATGGATGGAGACCTAGCCAAGATCCTCGCCGCACTCCAGCTTCTGACGAGAGTCAAGCCCCCAGGGTGGATCCAGCTCGCCGACAGCCCGGAGGGCGTCCCCTGGATGCAGCGGATAAGGACCAATGACTCACGGTATGGGCCTCCTATTTGGTACAGGTGCAGCAAGCCTGGCCACTACTCTAGGCGATGCCCGGTAAACGAGCAACCCCTGGGGCCAAGGGCCAATCCTCAGGAGTAGACACCAACGGCCCCCCTGACTGGCGAGATCGGTACGTCGGAGCTCGCCCCATCATTCCTCTGGCAGTGGACGGCATCCCGCTTATAGCCCTATTGGACACAGGATCACAGGTAACCACTATACCATATACACTGTACCAGCAGTATTGGGGTACCGATGAACTTGCCCCCTCTGATAATAGCCTGACGATTGTTGCGGCCAATGGACTCCATTTAACCCAAGTGGGATACAAGCAAGTGACCCTGACCGTGGGACTTGCGGAGCTAAAACACCAAGGGATGATTGTGGTGATGAATGAACCCAGTGACCATAACCCAAAAGTAATCCTAGGGACCAATGTGATGGAGCATTGTATGAGTGAGGTGCTGAGTTTGTTGCAGCAGTTGGCCGCCACAGCAGGAGGAAGCCGACAGAGGGCTGTGCAGCGTGAGATCCGGGCCCTCCTATATCAGCAACAAGTGAATTCAACGGGTGGAGAGATTGGTGGTGTAAGGGTGATGGATGTGGCCCCCTTGGTAGTGCCCCCCAGAAGCAAGATGATGATCTGGTGCAGGGCAGCAGTAGGCCCCCAGGGGCGCGACTACCTGGCAATGGTGGAACCCTTGCCTTCTGAACACTGGCCCATGGTGATGGCGGCCAGGGGGGTGGTTGACGTCAAAAAGAAGAGAGTGCCTGTAAGAGTGCTGAATTGTGGGGAGGAAGAAGTTAGGCTTCCCCGTTACACCACCCTTGCCAAGTTGCTTACCCTAGACCCTCACACCATTCACAAGGCCGCCCCGCCTACCTCAGCATCTCCTGACAGTAACCACATACCCCCCGAACAGCTAGAGGAGTGGTGCCAGAAACTACATATAGGCACCGACGCCACACCCATGCATCACAAAGAGGGGGTACACCGGGTAGTCCAGGAGTGTGGACAGGTTTTCGGCAAGCACCCACTAGATTTCGGGAGGATTAAGGGGGTTCAACACCATATCCCTACAGGCCTACATCCACCCATCAAAGAAAGGTACAGGCCCATCCTGCCAGCACACTATCAATGCGCCAAAGACATGTTGAGGAACATGAAGGAGGCAGGGGTCATTCGGGATAGTTGTAGTCCCTGGGCAGCCCCACTGGTGCTGGTGAAAAAGAAGGACGGCACCATGAGGATGTGTGTGGATTACCAGAAAATCAACCAGATAACGCATAAAGATGCCTATCCTCTCCCCCGTATCGAATAGTCACTAGCTGCGCTGAGAACTGCTAACTTCTTCTCTACCCTTGACCTTACCAGCGGATACTGGCAGGTGGCGGTCGCACCAGAGGACCGTGAGAAGACTGCATTGGCTAGCCCATGAGACTGCGAGTTCAACAGCATGCCGTTTCGGCTGTGCAATGCTCCTGGAACCTTTCAACGGCTCATGGAGTGTTGCCTGGGACATCTCAACTTTGAAACCATCTTGCTATATCTGGATGATGTGATCGTATACTCCCAGATGTACGATGCCCACCTGGAGCACCTGGCTGAAGTGTTCGCGTCCCTTGCGAAATACGGGATGAAGCTAAAGCCCTCCAAGTGCCATCTACTGAAGCCTAGAGTACAGTACCTCGGACATGTGGTGAGCGCCGAAGGTGTTGCCCCGGATTCCGAGAAGATCATGGCTATTCAGGACTGGCCGAGGCCGACCACCGTGAGAGAGGTGAGGCAGTTTCTGTGCCTGGTGGGCTACTATCGCCGCTTCATCAAGGGGTATACGAAGATGGCTGCACCTATGCAAGACCTCCTCGTGGGACAGACCAAGGGTGGCAGGGCCTCTGGGCCCCCGTTTGTGTAGGAGGAGAAGCACGAAGAGTCCTTTCACCAGCTGAAGACAGCCTTGACGGGGGAAGAAGTCCTATTGTACCCCGACTACAGCCTCCCGTTTGTCCTCTACACCGATGCCAGCAATGTGGGCTTGGGGGCAGTCCTTTCCCAGGTCCAGGACGGGAAAGAAAAGGTGATCGCCTACACCAGCAGAAAACTCCGGCCCACGTAAAGGAACCCCGAAAACTACAGCTCCTTCAAGCTTGAGTTCCTGGCCCTGGTATGGGCAATCACCGAGAGGTTCCGACATTACCTTGCAGCGGCAAAGTTCACTGCCTACACGGACAATAATCCATTGACCCATCTGGACACGGCCAAGCTGGGCGCCCTGGAACAGTGGTGGGTGGCCAGGCTGTCTAATTATGACTTCACTATCAAATACAGAGCCGGCCGCAAGAACACCAATACGGACGCGTTGTCCCGGATGCCCCATCTGCCGGATGGGGGGCCGGAAGACGATGACCTCGAAGAAATTGAGTTGCCCGCGTTCCATCGGCCACCAGTCGAAAAACTATATGTCAAACAACAACAGGTGAACCTGGACCCGCTACCCAGTCAGGGATGGCAAGAAGCCCAAGACCAAGCGCCTGCCGTCCAGCTGGTCAATAACACGATTGAGCAAGGCTCCTCCTCCCTCTGAGGCCCAGCGGCTGTGGAAAGAACGAGCCCGGCTGTACCTGCATGAAGGGAAGCTGTATCGGGGGCTGATCAACCTGAAGATTCACTAGAAGGTCCGTCAGCTGATGGTTCCTCAGGCCAGTGTGCCCAAAGTCCTACGGGCATATCACGATGGCGCCGGGCATTTCGGCTGGAAAAGGCAGGAGATGTTGCTGAGAGAGCGGTTCTATTAGAGTGGGATGCGAGAATCTGTGGAGGCCTGGTGCCGAGAGTGCAGCCCCTGTGCGCTGAGAAGGAAGGATGAAGTCAGCCAAAGAGCCCCTCTACAGCCAATCATCACCCACCAACCGCTGGAGTTGGTTGCCCTGGACCACGTTAAGCTCACACCCAGCCGGAATTCAGATTCATGGTGGTTGTTCCAGTCAAGGATTTGACCGGCCATACTGCAGCTAGGGCCTTCCAGGCCTACTTCTGTCGACCGCACGGATACCCGGAGAGGGTGCTTACGGACCAGGGTTCAGCCTTTGAAGCAGAGGTGTTTCAAGAGTTCTGACAATTGTACGGTTGTAAGAAGATCAGGACCACGCCATATCATGCCCAAACTAATGGGATGTGCGAAAAGATGAACCATCTGGTCCTGGACCTCCTCAAGGTGATACCGTTGGAAGAGCGGAACCTGTGGCCAGAAAAGCTGCCTGACCTGGTCGACATGTACAACAACATCCCCAGTAGTTCTACCAAATGCACCCCGGCGTATCTGATGAGAGCCCGACCGGACCGGCTGCCGGTGGACCTAGAGATGGACTTGGAAGCTCCTGAGGCCCTTTCCTCGACTGCAGGCTGGGACACCCGACGGCAAATCCAATACCGACAAGTCCAGGAGTATGTGGAGAAGAATCTCGGTCAGAGTCGAGAGAATCAAGCGCAACGCTTCAATAAACGAGCGTCAGCCGTCCCCTTTGAGCCGGGAGATGTAGTGCTGAAGCGGAAGAGAAGGACCCATAAGCTTGATGACCATTGGGAAAGGACCTCGTATGTCATACAGCCCACTGAATGGGAGAATGAGAAGGCTTACCTGTTTAGTCGCGACCAGGGGAGGACCGCCACTACAGTTTCCAGGGACCACCTGAAGAAATGCCCTCACCCCTTGAGAGTGGCAATGAGGTTCCGGTCCCCACACCGAGCGGGGAAAAGGAGAAGGAGGTGATCCACACAGTGATGGGTGATTTTCCAGAAGACTGGCCTTTGCAGAACGGCGCGGTTATTGTTCCGGTGATAATGTTCCCACAACACGTGGAAGAAGTGGAAACGGAGATAACTATGCACCTATACCCGACCCCTGTGGGTCTCCAACTGCCATACCTGCCATACAGGAAGAGGAACTAACTGTCTCCTTTATCCCCTTGCCCTCCACTGATGACATTGGGCCCAGAAGGTCCACACGCCCCAACCTAGGTAGGCCCCCACTTAGGTACAGGGAAACTACCATCTAGGGGTGCAGCATGTTGATTGTTCCAGTTGTGAAAGAATGAACACAAATCAAACCGAGTTTTTCACCTGATTGTCTACCGTGATTACCCCGGCCGTTGCCCCCAAGTTGTCCCCGGAGGGACCATATGTGTTCTTACCGTCCGCATGAGGAACTGCTCATGGACATGGCCAAGAACTGGCAGGCCACCCACGAACTTGTGGGTTTGTAAATAGTTTGTTGGGCCGTTTTCCGTCCGAGCCGCCTCCGGAGATGCAGAATGGAGGAAGGGCCCGCAGCAGAGGAGGCTGGGGCCCGGCCACCACCAGGACCGGTGGCCATTCTCAGGGGGTCAGGGGTCCCCCTGGACGTGGGGTCGCCTGAAGTGACAGCCGGGTAGCCTGGACCTGGACTGGGGTAAAGGGGTGTTGCCCGTTTCTTAGGGGCAGCACCAAGATTTAGGTTATTTGGGTGGGAGAGCGGATGACCACGAACCCGTCCGTTTTAATAAAAATGTTTGAAACGTTAAAGTACCATGCCTCCCGTAAGGGAAGATTTCTAAAGATGCATCTGTTGACTGTTTATATGTTAATTTATCTTTTGCAGAAACAAAAATAAAACCGGTGATGGACGGGCAGCCCCGGGCAGACTGTCTGCATTTTACCAAGGGGGAGTGTGACGCTCTGGACTAGCCAGGTAGTCACAGACATAACAACATACACACCCCTACCCTAGTGTGAGACTGTGACCGGGGTTGTCTATGACGGCCGGTACGTCTCGCCCCGGTTGTGCTCCCTCCATGTATAGAAAGCAACTCCACTCCGGGGTTAATCCTGTTTCCCTACAGGCTGAAAGTAGGGTTAAAAGGAAACAGGAACATGGGCGTGGTAGCCTAGTGTGTGAGGGAGTGAACACAACTCCCTGAGTCTCTGCCGGAGACACAACTGTATGCTGTATTGGACTTTTGGTTTGTGCAATAAACCGTGTGCTGTGACCCTTGGTGCCTGGATCCCGTGTCTTCGGCCGCGCAGCCGACCGCGCTACCTCACATATGGTGGAGAATGCGGGCATGCCAGCCCGGTGAGGTGTAGCTTCCATTTCTGGTGACCCGGTAGCACATGTCCTGGATTCAAGCAGCTATACTACAGCCCAAACCCGGCGACGCCATGGAGGACATACTAAAGCAGCTGGTTCAGGCCAATGCACGTCAGCAGCAAGCCTTGCAATTGCAGGAACAAAGGCATCAAGAACAGATGGTTCTACTGGCCAAGGCGATCCGTGCCGGACCGGCAGCAACAACCCCGGGACCGGGTGACGACGGCAGCGTCCGGAAAACGGTGAGACAAGCGTTGCAAAAGATGACCCCGGGGGATGATGTGGAAGCGTTCCTGGCGGTGTTTGAGCGGGTGGCCGAGCGGGAAAAGCTGCCGACACCCCAGTGGGCTGAGGTATTGTCGCCCTATCTGACGAGGGAGCCCCAAAAAGCGTACCTGGACCTCTGTACCGAGGACGCCATAGACTATGTGACCCTGAAAGCCGAAATACTTGCTCGGTTGGGGGTGAATACCTATGTACGGGCTCAGCGGGTAAATCAGTGGTTCTATGAGGAAGGCAAACCCGTACGCTCCCAGGCCTATGACTTGTTGCATCTGGTAAAGAAGTGGTTGCAGCCTGACACTCTGAGCCCTGTGCAAATGGTGGAAAAGGTAGTGGTTGATCGCTTTGTGCGTACTTTACCCGTCACCATTCAACGGTGGGTAGGACAGGGCGACCCAAGTACCCTGGACCAATTAGTGAGCCTGGTGGAGCGGCATGTGGCTACGCAGGACTTGATACGGGACACCGAGACTTTGCGTGCTGCCCGTCGGTCCGGCCCCTCTAAGCCTCGGGCCAAGGACCCACCGCTGACACCGGTGCGGGAGTCCGCTACCGTCCCATCTGAGGGCGCGCCCGCCGTCCCGGAGGTCCGGAAGACTATGTACCCTAAACGACAACTCGACAAGGGGGTATCCTTCCCTATTAGATGTTGGCGGTGCCAGCGGGTGGGACATATGGAAGCTCAGTGTCCACTCACCACGGAGCCCATGGATTGTGGGGTTACTCGGCGGGGTTCAATGTATGCTCAGGCGGTGTATACCGCGGACCTTGTCTCCCCGGAGACTAAGCCCCACTTGTGCCAAATACAGGTGAATGGAAGTCCGGTTACAGGCTTGTTGGATTCCGGAAGCTTAGTGACCCTTGTGCGATCAACCCTAAGGGCTAAAATAAAGGCCACAGGACGTACCGTGGGGGTGGTTTGCATACATGGGGACGCCGAGACTATCCCACGGGAGTTGTCACCATCACAGCACCCTGCGGGCAGGTGCAACATGAGGTGGGACTTATGAACTCTCTTCCCTATGACGTGGTCCTAGGAAGGGATCTGCCGTATTTTTGGACTCTATGGAAGGGGCCTCCTAAGTCCCCTCAGGTATTGGACAGTCCGGGACCTGAGCCCGACAATCCCGAATCCGGGACGCCTGCCGTAGGGGTCCCCATGATAGGGACAGAGTGTGAACCCGATAGGTCGCCCCTAGAGTTATTGGCAGGAGAGGCTGAGTTGGTCGAGCCCATCCCGGAGGTGGAGACGTCCCCGGATACGTTTGGGACAGCCCAACTCCAGGATCCTACATTAATACATACCCGGAGTCGGGTGACAGTGGTTGACGGGGTGGCACAGCTGCCCGGTGCCCAGGTAAGGTACCCCCATTTCGCTCTTAAGCAGGATTTACTCTACCGGGTAGATGAAATACGGGGCGTGGGGGTAGAGCAGTTGGTGGTGCCCCAGCCGTATCGCCGGTGGGTCCTCGACTTGGCTCATAAACACCTGATGAGTGGCCACCTAGGGGTCAAGAAAACGCAAGAGCGAATATTGCAAAGGTTCTATTGGCCCGGGGTCTTTGGGGAGGTAAAACGGTTCTGTGAAACCTGCCCGGAGTGTCAGCTTACCGCACCCCTGGCCCACTTTCGCAGTCCGTTGGTACCGTTACCCATTATAGAAGTCCCTTTTGAACGGATAGGGATGGATCTGGTGGGGCCCCTCGTAAAGTCCGCTCGAGGGCACCAACACATCCTAGTGATCGTTGACTATGCCACCCGGTATCCAGAGGCGATACCTCTCAGACATACTGCAGCAAAGCTTATAGCTCGGGAGTTGTTTGCTGTGTTCTGCCGGGTGGGGTTGCCCAAGGAGATCCTTACGGATCAGGGGACCCCATTCATGTCTAAAGTGACCAAAGAGCTATGTCGGCTACTCCAGATCAAGCAGTTGCGTACGTCTGTGTATCATCCTCAAACGGACGGTTTAGTGGAGCGTTTCAATAAAACCCTGAAAACCATGCTCAAAAGGGTGATTTCCAAAGGCGGGAAAGACTGGGATATGATGCTTCCCTATTTGATGTTTGCCATCCAAGAGGTGCCACAGGCATCCACGGGGTTTTCGCCTTTTGAGTTGTTATACGGGCGACATCCCCGGGGATTGTTGGACCTGGCAAAGGAAACATGGGAGCAGGAGCCCACCCCCCATAAAAGTGTGATTGAACACATTTTAGGAATGCAGAACCGCATAAGCGCGGTCATGCCAATTGTGAAGGAGCATTTACAGGAGGCTCAGGCCGCGCAAAGCGGCCGCTACAATAGACAAGCCACCGTGCGGACCTTTAAACCCGGGGATCGGGTGTTGGTATTAATCCCCACGGCGGAGAGTAAATTCCTGGCTCAGTGGCAAGGCCCCTACGAGATAAAGGAAAGAAGCGGGGTGGTCAACTATAAGGTATTGCAGCCCGGTAGGCGGAAACCTGAACAAATATACCATGTCAACCTGTTAAAACCTTAGCAGGAACGGGAAAGCCTGATGGTTGATTTTTCCCCATCTCCCTCCTCTTCGGGTCGTTCAACCCCGGCTCCAGCGACCTCCGGAGAGGACGAACCGGAAGTAAGGATTGGAGAAGCCCTCACCAAGCAACAGAGGAGAGAGGCCAGACGGCTGGTTCAGCAGAACCCCGATGTCTTCTCCGAGCTGCCTGGTAGGACAAGTCTGATACGACATGACATTGTCACCGAGCCTCACCTGAAGGTACGCCTGAAGTCATACCGGGTACCGGAGGCTCGAAGACAAGCCATATCAGATGAAGTGAAGACAATGCTACGACTAGGGGTCATCGAAAAATCCCGGAGTGAATGGGCTAGTCCCATTGTCCTAATACCAAAACCCGATGGCCCCTTAAGGTTCTGCAATGACTTTAGGAGATTGAACGAAATATCTAAGTTCGATCTCTACCCCATGCCCCGGGTGGATGAGCTGATTGATAGGCTGGGACAGGCGCGATATTTCACCACGCTCGACCTGACCAAGGGGTACTGGCAGGTGCCACTGACGGAGTCCGCCAAGGAGAAAACCGCTTTTGTTACGCCAGAGGGTCTCTTCCACTATGTTGTCTTGCCTTTTGGGTTACACGGCGCTCCGGCCACGTTCCAGAGGTTGATGGACTTGGTGCTGGAACCCCACCAGGCGTATGCATCAGCGTACCTTGATGACATCATTATTTACAGCTCCGAGTGGCAGACCCACTTGGAACAGGTGCAAGCGGTGGTGAACGCGCTCCGAACAGCCGGATTGACAGCCAATCCCAAGAAATGTGCGTTGGGGCTCACGGAAGCCCGCTACTTGGGCTACGTAATAGGCCAAGGAGTGATTAAGCCCCAAATTAACAAAGTGGAGGCGATCCGGAAGTGGCCTAGACCACTGACCACGAAGCAGGTTAGGGCTTTCCTGGGTATTGTGGGGTACTACAGGAGGTTTGTAAAGAATTTTGCGGGGCTATCGGCCCCCTTGACGGACCTTCTCAAAGGCAAGAAGTCCGTCATGGTGCGCTGGACTCCGCAGGCCGAGGACTCCTTCTGGGCCGTGAAGGGGGTCCTGTGCGGACGGCCCGTTCTTGTCAACCCTGATTTCCGGAAGGAGTTTATAGTACAGACTGACGCCTCTGAGGTCGGCCTGGGGGCAGTGCTGTCTCAGGTGGTTCAGGGGTAGGAACACCCCGTCACCTTCTTAAGTAGGAAGCTCACCCCTCCCGAGCGGAATTATAGCGTAGTGGAGAAGGAGTGCCTGGCGAATAAGTGGGCCTTGGAGTCCCTACGCTATTACCTGCTGGGACGGCAGTTTCGCTTGGTGACTGATCACTCTCCGCTGGTCTGGATGAGGTCCGCCAAGGAACGGAATGCCCGGGTTACCCGGTGGTTCCTTTCTCTGCAGAACATCCGGTTTACGGTTGAACACCGGACCGGTAGGTTGCAGGGCAACGCCGATGCCTTGTCCCGCGGCCCGTGTTTGATGGCGGGAGTTCAACCCCGCACGCTTGAACTGAGGGGGGGGTATGTGAGACTGTGACCGGGGTTGTCTATGATGGCCGGTACGTCTCGCCCCGGTTGTGCTCCCTCCATGTATAGAAAGCAACTCCACTCCGGGGTTAATCCTGTTTCCCTACAGGCTGAAAGTAGGGTTAAAAGGAAACAGGAACATGGGCGTGGTGGCCTAGTGTGTGAGGGAGTGAACACAACTCCCTGAGTCTCTGCCGGAGACACAACTGTATGCTGTATTGGACTTTTGGTTTGTGCAATAAACCGTGTGCTGTGACCCTTGGTGCCTGGATCCCGTGTCTTCGGCCGCGCAGCCGACCGCGCTACCTCACACTAGACAGTTACAACAGTCAGACAAAAACCCTTGTTGCCTCCCTCCAGGGTCTGATGTCCACACCAGGTGGGGCGGAGCCAGGCGGTTGGCCCCACCCACCGAGGAGTTCACAGGCCTGGAGGCGGGAAATGAGTCAGATCAGTTTTGGAGGTGAAAGTGAGAGGAGTAAACACTTCAGGTGTCTGAATCGGAGCCCAGGCACTGACAGCAAGGTTGGCAGACGGTGGTGGCCATCTGCAGGAGTTGGTGGAACTCTGCAATGCCGTAAGGACCAGGGTCGGGCGTTGACCCGCCGTTACCGAATCGGGGAGCGGAGTGAAGCTAAGCACACAGGCAGGGCCATTGGACCCCGACCAGGCTTGGAGCTGTCGTCAATAGTCAAATCCGAGTGTGACAGGAACCCCAGGGGTTCCCCAACAACCAAGTCCCGACAGAAGGCAACAGTCAACACTGTGAGGATATACAGCCACCGCCACCGACTAGAGATCCAAGGGCCAGCGCCTGCGGGCAAAACGGGCTCCTACGGCACCTATACACCAGGGAGCGGACTACCGGTGGGCAACCACAGGAGTCAGAACATTTCTAACAGGTGCAGGGAAAGACAGCCACCATCAGCCGTCCGGGGAAAGCACAACAACAACGCTGCAGCCGGCTGTGGGACCCGTCCATCTGGCCATTTTGGTTTACCAGCGACTCTGTCAGTGATTGTCTGAGTGAGTACACCAGTGCCGTCCGGCACCGCGCCACGCAGTCCCTGCACCCCAGCCATCCAGCCTCTTCGTTACACCACCGGGCCCCAAGATCACCAACCCCCTACCCACGGAGGGGACAACATCCCAGCTGCACCCTACCATCTCTCACGGGAACCCCGTTATACCAGCAGCGGTGGTGCCATCATCACCACGTCCCGTGGGTGGCGTCACGAACAATCTCCCTAAACGTACCACCCCTTTTCACTCACGGGTGAGGAGCGCTGCTCAAGTCCCCGGGTCCGGCCCACTGCTCGAGCCACCGAGCAGCAGCAGCAGAAGTCCCGGACCCGAGCGTGGCGAGCGCGTACCCTCCGCCCGAGACAATAGCCATGGTAACCAAGGACAACAGTGCAGCTGGAACCCAAATTGTGGGCTGAGTAAGCACAATTCTGTTCCCAGTCTACCATTGTGCTATCCATAACACATCCAAGTATAATGAGGTGTTGGTGTTTTAAATTACACATTTGCGATGTCACGGAGCAGTATGGAGGCGTGGCCGGGTATGTCCGCCCTTGCTTGACATCGCCATGCCTTGAGCGATGTTGCGGCGAGCGATGAGACATGGCGGCACTGACAAGACATGATGAGACATGCCGGCATTAATGAGAGAGAGAGAGAAAAAGAAAATAAAAATACATACACATTATGTTTATTTCCAATAAAATACACACAGCCTTTAACACATTTTATTAGCCCCAAAAATATCCGTGGATAATCCAGAGCAGGCCATGATCTGCTACAACCTCTTGAAGATAGGGACAACCGCGAGAGTTCCCGAGTCGGCCTGCTGCCATGACTAACATTAACTATGGTCACTCACTGTAAAAACACACACAGCACACAGGGGAGACACCACATAGTGATCATAGCTCAAGAAACACAACACCAGATACCAATATACAGCACACAACAAGGAAGAGGTGAAAGCGGTGAAAGCGGTCAAATAACGCAACACATACAACACACAAATGCAGAGGGATGACATACAACAGATATATTGGAAAGTACAAACAATGTGATACATGTCCACTGCTCCTGTCAGCACCACTAAGCATAGACAGATGTTAATTTCACCGCACTCCCGAAGTGATAGCATCAGGACAATTTCTAGTAATATATAAAGCTGAGTGTATGTGTGTATGCGTGTATGCATGTATGTATGTCCGCTAAAGGAACCCACCCAGTCGCATTTACAATCACAAAATTTTGCACAGCTGCCTCATTTGACTCAGGGAATGTCATAGACTGAGGAGTTGTGTCATGTTTTGAGGAGAAAATTTAACCCCACACTTTACTGTTATTCGCCAAAAAACCTTCTTACTGTATAGTCAATGTAGCTGGGAGCTACAGGTTATTAATAGGAGCTGTGATTGGTTGCTATAGGCAACAAAGGACAATCTTAGTATAAGACAGCTTATTTGTGAGGAAATACAGACACACACAGAAACACACAAAGACAGAGACAAACACACAGAGACAAACACACAGAGACACACACAGACACACATACAGAGACACAGAAACACACAGAGACAGACACAGATACAGACACAGAGACAGAGAGACACACAGAGATAGACACTCACAGAGACACAGACAGAGACACATACAAAGACAAAAACACACAGAGACAGACACAGAGACACAGACACACAGACAGACACAGAGACAAACACACAGAGACACACAGAGACAAAAACACACAGAGACAGTGACACACAGAGACAGACAAAGAGAC
Source organism: Anomaloglossus baeobatrachus (assembly GCF_048569485.1). NCBI lineage: Eukaryota > Metazoa > Chordata > Amphibia > Anura > Aromobatidae > Anomaloglossus > Anomaloglossus baeobatrachus. The sequence continues at coordinate 87,721,827 of NC_134356.1, read as the reverse complement.
ACAGAGTCTGAAACACATACACACAGAGGCCAAGATACACATACATGTAGAGAGACAGAGACACAAAAAGACACACAGACGCACAGAGACAGATACAGGGACACTCACAAAAAGACAGAGACACATGAGATACATACACACAGACACACAGAGACAGACACACAGAGACAGAGACACATGCACAGAAACACAAACACATACACATCGACACACAGAAACAGACATATAGACACAGCCACACACACAGAGATAGAGACACACAGAGAAAGAAAAAAACACAGAGACCCATTCAAAGAGACAGAGACACACAGAGAAAGAGACACACAGAGGCACACACACAGAGACACATACACACAGAGACAGACACTGAGACACACAGAAACAGAGACATATACACAGAGACACAAACACATCCAGAAACACACAGAGACACACACACATAGAGAAACACAAAGAGACAAACACAGAGACAGAGACACACAGAGACAGACACATAGACACACTCAGACAGAGACACACACACAGACACACTGAGATAGACACACAGAGACATATACATAGCCAGAAACATAATAGTGCAAGAAAAAGAGAGTTTTTATAGTGCAAAAAAAGTACAAATTTTATTCAGGACATGAAGTGGACATCTTTATAAAAGCACTTAAAAACATATCTGGACCGGATATAGACAGTGTTACATACACATTCCCAGGATCAATAGGCCATTACATATAAGGCAGGTGCCCATCATAGTGAATGTACCATATATGCACAAAATCAGAAATGGCCCATGATACCTGATTACTGGTCAGTATACTTACATAGTAAAGTTAAGGGCGTAATGCCCACATGATAGAAGGAACAAAGTCCATAGCCAGCCACGGGGGGAAGCCTCAGGAAAAACGCCCTATGTACGTTTCGATATTTGAGGTATTAATCTTCATCAGGGGAGGGATTCCTAGTTGCGTCCCCAGTGTGCCGGGTTTAAATATGAGTGTTATGTCCGATTTGCCTGGAGGACAGAGAGAGATAGAGTGAGGCAGAGAGACTGATACAGAGACACACAGAGAGATAGACACGGAGACATAGACACAGACAGATACACAGAGACATACAGAGACAGACAGGGAAAGAAACAGAGAGAGAGAGACTGGGAGAGAGACAGACAGTTACTATCTCGGTCAACGCCGGGTACTACTATTATATATATATATATATATATATATATATATATATATATATATATATATAAAATAACACATTGGTTACTCTACAACAAACTACTCTTACTCTAAAACAATATACTAAAACTAGTCTAAAACAATATAATGTAATTTATGCAAAAAGATAACATGGGAGGCAAATAATATTTTTTTATCTTGATATTATCTGATATTTTGTAAGGTTGGTTGCTTTAAGTTTAATGCTCTTCATATCACTCTATTTTCTTTGTATTTTGTGGATTTTAGAGAAGATAAACAATGCTGTAATTACGTTCACGGTAATTATAATTTACACAGCTGCTAGTGTAAGCCATGCGATCTTATCAACACAGAACTTGATAGCTGAATTGTTAATTTAATGTAATGCAAAATGAAGGGGTGCTACAAATGGGAGTGTTGAATATGCCCATTATCAAGTTCTGTGGCACAGCTGTGTAAGCCTGGCAAAGTCTGCCCAACTACAATAAGCTTTTAATCTTTTTTAACAAGACCTTTTGAACATTCCCTCTATGAAAGCCCTCCAGAAGAATGCAGAGGTAAAGATAACTTAATACATATGATGACAAAATGGAACAAAGGACCCGAGCAGAAAAATGAAACCACAACCAATGTGAATCTGCAGCAAAACAATAGGCAGCTGATCTGCCTGGCATATGATAACCCTCTGCTGAATGGCCTCGCAAGAAGAACAAGAAGTATGTTATTTTCATTTGTGCGCTCATGCAGACATTAAACATATTAGTCAGATAGTTTTTCATATGCTTTAGAAAAGGATAATTATGCAATCAAAGGAGAGAGGATCCGATTCACAATGGCATCAAGAATGAGTGTCCAGTATTTGTATTCAAATGATAATGATAAAAAGCCAAACATAAAGAGCTGCAGTGACGCTGAAAACCAAAAATCCAAACAGTCACAAGCAACGTTTCTAATTTGCTTCTTTAGTGATCAATACAAATCATTAAAGGGATTTAACTTTGAGATTTTTTAGCGTAAAATATTGAATTGGATACACAGCAATTGCCTTGTATACTGTTATTTGTGTATTTAGGGCAGGTAAAATGTGTTGAAGTCTAAAGCTAATACAAATTCTTGAAACCATTATTACATTTATGTATAACACAAAGTTAAAGAGAACATCAGCAAGTTTTCCATACAAAAGTCCTTGTTGTCCTATTATGCAGCTTTTTAAAGGGAACCTGTCACTAGATTTGTCCCCTATGAGCTGCAGCTGCCACCAGTAAGTTCTTAAATATAGTATTGTAGATCATACAGACCAATCTGTATAATGTAAAAAAACCCTTTATTATCCTCACCTGCTGGGCGGTTAGGTCCAAAGGCCATCACTGGACTCAGTCTGGAACCCCCTACCTTCTTTCGATCTCTGTCTTCCTTTTTGCTATGTGTAACATCCTACGTCATCCACAGAGTCCGCCATTGCACTTCTGCTCTTGCGCATTATCCTTTGCCCTGCTGCGTGCAAAGAAAGTATTGTAATATGCAGAAGAAGGGAAAGGTCAAAAAATGCCTACACATGCGCACTAAACTAAAATGATCTACCCTCAGCAGGGCAGATAGAATTGCGCGTGCACATAAGCGCAATGGAAGCCTGCTGGGCGGTCCAATCCAATGGGTGTCATTGTCCTGGGTCCGGAACTTCCTACCTTCTTGCAATCTCTGTGTTCCTTCTTGCTTTGTGTGGCATCCTACATCATGCAGAGTTTGCCATTGCGCTCCTGCGGACGCGCACTTCTCTCTGCCCTTCTGTGGGCAGAGAAAGTATTGTAATACACAGGTGAAGGTAAAGGTCATAAAATACCTGCACATGCACACTACCATAATGGGATCTGCCCTCAATAGAGCAGAGAGAATTGCCTTTGTGCAGGAGTGCAATGGAGGCCTCAGTGTGGATGACATAGGACACGTCATCCACATGAAGCAGGGAAGGAGGATGGTGATCACAAGAAGATAGGAGATGCCCAACTGAGACCAGCGACTCCCATTGGACTGAACCACCCCATAGGTCAGTAAAATTAAAGCTGATTTTTACATTATACAGATTGACCTGAGCACTTATATACAGTATTCTAGAACACTGTATATAAGAGCTCATTGGCGGTGGTGGGTGACGACAAATCTGGTTAGTTTTAATTTTTTTTATTATTATTATTATTATTATTATTATTTTGATGATGAGTTTAGTATATCACTAAGGCAGCCCCTCATACATAAGAAAAAAAAGTTGAAGTTTTCCCACACTGTATTTTAATAAGTGCCCTTTAATAAGTGCCCTTGTAATCTCATCACTCTATAGAGGATTGTGTTGCACCCCTGAGGGTCCAGTCGCCACAGAGGTACAGCACCTTAGCCAGAGGTGTAGGACCCCATCCCTGGTAAGAAGGCACACACAGACCATAGTACACACACACTCTTAGTATAGCTACTTCAGGCTATGGTTAGGGCGAGATTGATCCTTAGGGAGAGCACAGTCCCGAAGCCAGTCTGGAGGTGGAGTTAGTTGGTGGGTGAAACATACATTCAGATAGAATGAAGTGTGGAGAAGGAAAGTAAAACTAGGGACTTAGGAAGAGAACGCGGAGGAGAGAGGTTCTGATGATTAGAGCTGGGGACAAGGAGGAAGAAAGAAAGAAAGAAAGAAAGAAAGAAAGAAAGAAAGAAAGAAAGAGTCCTAGAGCCACGGGAAGTGAGAGATCCACATGTGGGCTCGCATCCACATCTGACGCACCGGTGTGGAAAGACAAGGCCGCAAAGGGGACCGGCCCCTAGACTAGTGGAGAATAACCAGGATCAGCTAGCACACCAGAGGCTAAAGTATCTTTATGTGCCGTAGCCACAGCCACACATGAATCCACTGAAAAGGTTATCACAGAGGGCCAGGGAATTAGGCAGAAGAGCCTCCCAGACAGGACCCGCGGACACTGGATCAGGGCACTGTGTATGAGACGCAGGGCAGGATGGCAAAGCCAGCATAGGAAAACAACCAGGAAAGGGACACAGAAAGGAACACTGGTCTTGTGCTTCCTAATTACCTGTAGATCGGCTGGATCCCATCACCGCAGGACTTAGCACTCCCAGGGCAGTGTACCGCCCCGCGGGCTCGGCTGCGACCGACGAGCCGCTCAGATCCGTGCTCGTACAGTGGGTGGTGGCTCGAGCTCCTCATGGACCCGGGGGTCACTTCACTCTGCAAGGGGGGTTGGCGCTACACGCAGGGACTTGACGGGGAGTTGCACGGCCGGGGCCGCGGTGGTCTTGTTTGGGATGTAAGTTCGTGACGCCACCCACGGGTTGTGGTGAATAGATGGGCACCACCGCTGCCGTTAACTAGGCCTCCTGGACACGATGTTGCGCAGCTTGGTGTTGACCCCTCCGTGGGTAGGGGAGTGATGGTCTTGGGGGCCCGAGGGAGGTGCGGAGGCGTGGGAGCGGGTGCGGGCGTATGCTGGTGCGGTGCGCGGCCCGAAGGCACTGGTGTACTCACTATGACACAATACACTGGAGTCTCTGGTAAACCAAACGGGATGATGAACGGGGCCCGCAGCCAGCTGCAGCTTCTCCCTAAACGGGTTGGTGGTGTCCGCCTTTCTCCTGCACCTTGTTATATGAATGTTTGACTCCTATGCCTAAGCAACGGTAGTCCGCTCCCCGGCTTGCTGATTGTCGGAAGAGTCCTGTTTGCCCGCAGACGCTGGCCCTTTGGGTCTCTATGCCTTGGCGGTGGCTTTCCAATGTATGGTTGGGCTGTTGTCTTCTAACGGGTCCTGTGTGGGATAGGTCCTTAAGTCCAGTCCTCAATCACCACCGTCTGCCTCCTTGCCAAAGGTGACTGGGCTACGACCCAGCCATCTGAGTAGACTGTTGGCAGGCCTGGTCACAGGTCTGCCCTTGAACTCGTCCTCCCTCCTTCACTGACAAGGCTACTCTTCACACTACTCTAGAACTTCTGTGTCTTTCCCGCCTCCAGGCCTGTGAACTCCTCTGTGGGCGGAGCCAACTGCCTGGCTCCTCCCCCCCTGGTGTGGACATTAAACCTGGAGGGTGGTGACAAGGGTTTCTTGGTTGGCTGCTGTCACCTACTTGGGGAGGGGTGTATGTGTGTGTGTGTGTGACTACCTGGGATGACCTGACTAGTCCAGGGCGTCACAGCAGCATTTGAACATCCGGACGTGATAATCTGGAACTGACAACTGTGAGTAAAAGAACTAATGACTGCATCCCGCTGTGTCCTAGACTTATTGCCTGCGCCGCCAGCCTCGCGTTGTTCCAACACCTTACTAGCTAAAAACTGCCTACGGTTGCTCTGGGGTCCCAGCTCCACCTGTTTGGAGCTGTACCATCTAAGCTGTGTCACCATCTGCCCCAGCGGTCCCGTTTAAAGCAGCGTTGGCCATACCTTGCCGAAGACCACAGGTGGCGTCATGATTCATCATTCCTCAAGTTGCCATTCTATTTAAAACAACACCGCCAGGGTCACGGAGTCGGGCCCTGCCGCTGTGACCTCCCTGAACAAGAACAGTCCCAGTTCCGAGTAGCTCCACGGCCAATTGATGCGAATGACATCAACCACACAGCCACCAAAGCCATATTTGAAGCAGAGAGTACAAACACACACCAACATTTTTCCTAATACTGCTCAGGAAAATGCAAAGAATTCCCATCTACAAAATACTCTGACTCTTCAAACAAATGCAAGGATACAAATGACAATGTAGCATAAAATATTCATGTGTACTGAAAATAAAAAAGAATGCTATACTATAAAATCAATTAAAAACTAATGAAGGAGGGAAATGTTTACACAATTTAAGGGTTTTTCCAGTCTAAAATGACAAGTCTGTAGTCACTCACTACGCACTTGTGAATCCACACATCATACACACTGTGCGGATTCTTCGGTGTCAGAGCTGGAAAAGGCAGGCACATCACCAGAAGTATGCGATATGCAAACTTTTGGCCAGAATCTGATTAGACTGTTACTGACTTTGCGTAATGCACATGCATTGACTGCACTGGAAACAGTCAAGTTGGGTTGTAGCTGGAGTACGCATATCGCATACTGACAGCTATGTGACTGAAGAGGAGAGCCAGGTGAAGGCCAGCAGTGCTTTCCCTGGCTTCATGAAAAGTGTATGTGTAGCGCCCCTGAAGCCATCAGGGACCTACACGGTACTGCATCCTCACCAGGATGCAGGGCCTACCCCTTAGGTACCCAGAAGACCAGTGCCGGTAACACACAAACACTCCAGATAATCCCTATTTTTCCCCAACATCCCCCATAGAATGGAACAGGCTAGTGTTGGACCAATGGATGGCCGCTCTGAAGGTGGAGCCAATCCAGTCCACTAGACAATCAGGTGGGAGGGGCAGACAGTTGACAGTCAAACAGTGGACAACAGTGGAGGAGAGACAGTGAAAGTGAGCAGACGGACTGACAGGAGAGAACAGTGACCTGAAGGCCCAGGCGGTTAGTTGCCGGTGGAGTACGGTGGAGTGCTCCCGGAACTACAAACCAACGGGGTACAGAATCCTAGATCAGGCAAAATCTCCAGACAGACCTGATAAAATCTGCACTGTGAGGGGACCATCAAGGACCTCACTGACCTTGAAGTTCGGGACTCAGTAGCAAAGGGAGAACCGGGGACAGGACCAGAGACTCCAAGCCGACAGATGTCTCCAGCCTCACAGTGTGAGAAGCACTGCTCTGGGACTAGCATGTGCTACCACAACCATGTTTGTCCTTTGGTGGTCCATAGTTAGATGTCATGCCTCTCATGTACTTTTAGAAGTCAAATAAAACAAATAGATAGTTTTATCAGATAGCACTCATCCAAGTATTCAACTGTGAAGCCAGGTGATTTATTCAGTGCAGTTCAGACAAGGTAACCACGACCATGCCTTGTCTGAACTGCACTGAATAAATCACCTGGTCACTCAGCTGGATCGTTCTCTTCATTTTCATTGCTGTGCGGCCGGGGCAGGGCCGGATCCGAGTCTGAGGCGCGGTGAGGTCAGACGTGGGTGAGCTGGATTCCTTTACAATTTTAATGTCCTGGTGGAGGGAAAGAGGTCGACATTCAGGATTTTATGGCACTTGGCTCCATTGCCCCATTGATGCAGTGAAGAAGTCATGTGCCTTTAGCAGAGAAACACCCCCAAAACATAATGTTTCCATCGCCATGCTTGACAGTCGGGATGGTATTCTTTGGGTCATAGACAGCATTTCTCTTCCTCCAAACACGGCGAGTTGAGTTAAGGCCAAAGAGCTCAATTTTTGTCTCATCCGACCACAGCACCTTCTCCCAATCACTCTCAGAATCATCCAGGTGTTCACTGGCAAACTTCAGTGGACATCTATATCTGAATATGCTGTGGATTTCCCGCAGCCACACATAACTGCATGTCAATTAATGTCTATGGAGATAGAGGCCGGGACTTCCGCAGGTAAGTCACATGAATGTTCACAGGTTTACCGCAGATATTTCGCTGGAATCCGGGGAGTTGCTGCGGCAAACCTGCGGACATACCTGCGGATATATCCGCAGGTACATTGTCCCGTGGGCACATAGCGTAAGAGCATGAATTTCTGTGTGTGGCGATCATTCACTATACTGAATAAATCAACATGTTTTTAAAATTTTGTTTCCATTTTTCCATAATTTGCATATCATTAACATGTCTATCTATGCTATGATTTCCATAACTGCATGACTTTTTCTTTTTCTTGTTACATTTTCAATGTTCTGTAGTGTATATAGATGTATGTAATAGAAAAGTAAGGAATTAAAAATCCAGAAATATTTCAAAGTCTGTTCTCATTATTTTGATTAAAAAAAAAGTTCAATATTATAGATATACAGATGTAGAAGATATTTGAAAGGGGAAAATATTTTTATTTTAACTTTGTATATTTGTATTTTTTTTTATGGTTAATGGTTTTTCAAAGATAGTTAAAACAAAAATAAGATACAATTGCATGAAAATATTAGAACATGAGGATTGTACAATTTTACAAATTAAATATACTGTAGTTGAGTCATTTTAAAAGAAACAGTGTTATGGATATGATTATGAACTATTATTAGTATTAAGAGTTATATGAAGATATCCAAAAAAACAGTACTTTAAGATGGCGTTTGAAATATGTACCACACCTATATTTGCATTCATACATCATAAGACTCACCAGACAGTCTGGGACTTTCATGGGACAAGTGAATCATGCTGACATAGCTTAATATAAATGAGGAAACACGTATACAGTATACATGTATCACAGAATAAGCTCTTTTACGGTTTACCCAATAGGAGACATGTTACGTATTCTTGGCTCCTAGCCAACTGGTTTCTTTAAATGTATGCGAACTTCCGCAATAAAGGCAGTTGTAATGCTGCCACCAGGGGGAGCCAGAGCTCTGCAGCAGACAACACTACACAGAGCAATGAGAACCAGGAAGGAAATGCACAGCGTTCTCATGCACTGCCTAATCAGCACAGCTGAGAGGCAGAACTGCAGGGTATGTGAGGAATAGTCAGACAGGCTGGGTCAAACACCATACGGGCAGAAGCAGGACCGGAGGAGCGAGCAGAAGCGAAGTCAAAGTCAGGCTAAGGTCAGTACCGGAGGAAGCAACCGAGTGGAGAAATAGGAGGGGGGACACAGGACAGGAGGGACGACCAGGGGACGGAACACAGACAAGGGCACGGGGGCACAGGAACAGACAGATCAGGATATCACTCACAGGACCAGCAATCACAGGCAAAGCAGAGCTAAGCTTATAGCCGGCGCTGGTTCACTGGAAGTGTCAGCTTTTAAGGCATCCAGGGGTCGGAAGTGAGTCCCGAGAGAAGGCTCCACCCCCTAGCCATGTGGATAGGGAGGCGAATCATGACAGTACCCCCTCCTCAAGGGGGGGGCCACCGGACCCCCAGGCTTCCCAGGATACTTTCGGTGGAAAGCCACAATTAACCGATCGGCCCGCACGGCTCGAGCCGGCACCCAGGATCGGTCCTCCGGACCGTAACCCTTCCAATGAATAAGATACTGGAGGGAACTACGAACCCAACGAGAGTCGATAATACGCTGAATTTCGTACTCCTCCTCACCGTTCACCAGTATCGGAGCCGGAGGGGTCTGAGAATCCACCACCGAAGGAACAAATGGCTTAAGCAAGGAGGTATGAAACACATTGAGAATACGCAAGGTCTGGGGCAGTTGTAACCGAAAGGCCACCGGGTTGATCACTTCGATGATCTCATAGGGCCCTATAAACTTAGGACCCAACTTAGCAGACGGAACCCTGAGCCTGATATTCCGAGTGGACAACCACACTTTGTCCCCCACCTGAAAGAGGTGTCCCAGAGAAAGGCGTTTGTCCGCTTGGCGTTTCTGGGACTGTTGAGCCTTCACAATACCGTACCTCCTTCCAAACCTCCCCCAGATGCTGAACGATGGAGTCGGCCCCTGGACACCCTGAATCCACTCTAGAGAAGGTCCCGAAGTGAGGGTGAAACCCGTAATTACAGAAGAAGGGAGAAGTTCCCGTAGTCTGATGGACTCTGCTATTGAATGCAAACTCTGCAAGGGGCAAAAACGTACACCAATCCTCCTGCTGAGCAGAAACCAAGCACCACAGGATTTGCTCAAGGGTCTGATTTGTCCTTTCCGTCTGCCCATTGGACTCGGGATGATAGGCGGACGAGCAGGACAACTCAATTCCCAACCGCCTGCACAAGGCCCTCCAAAACCGAGAAATGAATTGTACCCCCCTGTCAGACACAATATTCAGGGGCAACCCATGTAACCGAACCACCTGGTCAATAAAGTGGTTGGCAAGGGCCGCAGCAGAAGGTAGACCGGAGAGGGGAACAAAATGTGCCTGTTTACTAAAACGATCCACCACCACCCAGATCACAGTCATACCATTTGAGATAGGGAGGTCCGTAATGAAATCCATGGACAAGTGGGTCCATGGTCTTTCAGGAATAGGTAATGGAACCAGTTCCCCGGCCGGCCGGTTACGACATACCTTAGCACGGGCACATATAGCACAGTGAGACACAAACCAAGCAACATCTGAGTGAAGAGATGGCCACCAAAACAGTCGAGCAACAGCCCTGCGAGTGGCTGTAACTCCAGGATGGCCACTAAGTACGGACTCATGGAACTCTTGAAGTACCCGTAACCGGAGGTGCAAAGGGACAAACAGTTTAGTGTCTGGAGCGGAAGATGGCGCTGAGGACTGGGCCTCCCTGACCTCAGCCTCTAACTCGGACGACAAGGCAGCGACCACCACCCCTCGTGGAAGAATGGAGGAAGGAGGCTCTGGAGGTGACACCGGGTCCAAACTACGAGACAGTGCATCTGCCCTCACGTTTTTAGACCCCGGCCGAAAAGTAATACAAAAATGAAATCTAGAAAAGAAAAGAGCCCACCTCGCTTGTCGTAGCGTCAATCTCTTGGCAGACTCGATATACGCGAGGTTTTTATGATCAGTGATGACAGTAATACGGTGAACAGCACCCTCCAAAAAATGCCTCCATTCTTCGAATGCCAACTTTACCGCCAATAATTCACGGTTACCCACATCATAGTTCCTCTCAGCCGGAGTGAATTTTTTGGAGAAGAACGCACATGGTCGCAGATTAGTCAGAGTAGCAGGGCCCTGAGAGAGAACAGCTCCCACCCCCACCTCTGAGGCGTCCACCTCCACAACAAACGGCGCCTCGAGGTCAGGCTGTACCAGGACTGGGGCGGACATGAACTAGTCCTTTAACTCAAGAAAGGCCTGGACAGCTGTTTGCGACCAGTTCTGCAGATCTGCCCCTTTCCGTGTAAGGTCAGTCAATGGCTTGGCAATTTGAGAGAACCCCTTAATGATCTTTCGATAATAATTTGCGAAACCCAAAAAGCGTTGTAGCGCCTTGATATTCCTGGGTTGCACCCAATCCACGATAGCCTGCACCTTTCCTGGGTCCATTTTAAACCCATCACGAGAAAAGAGTAACCCAAGAAAGGCTATTTCCTGAACAGAGAAAACACATTTTTCAAGCTTGGCAAACAGATGGTTATCCCGTAATCTCTGTAATACTGAGCGAACATGCATAATATGCGTATCTCTATCGGCAGAATAAATCAAAATGTCATCGAGATAGATGACCACAAAACGACCAAGAAAATCAGAGAAGATATCGTTGATGAAATTTTGAAACACCGCAGGGGCATTTGTTAGACCAAAAGGCATCACTAAATTCTCGAATAACCCCTCTGACGTCAGAAAGGCCGTTTTCCACTCATCCCCTTCTCTAATACGGATAAGATTATAGGCCCCCCTGAGATCTAGTTTGGTAAACCACCGGGCTTCAGAGAGTTGGTTGTAGAGATCAGGGATGAGTGGAAGCGGATACGTGTTTTTCACAGTAATTTTGTTTAATTCTCGGAAATCGAGACATGGCCTTAATCCTCTGTCCTTCTTCTTTACAAAAAAGAACCCAGCAGCCACAGGGGAAGAAGAAGGACGGATATGCCCTTTACGTATATTATCAGATATGTATGATTTCATAGCAGCCCTTTCTGGACCCGAGAGGTGATATAAACGGGCCTTGGGCAATTTGGTATTGGGAAGTAAATCGATGGCACAGTCATATGGGCAATGAGGCGGCAAAACTTCGGCCTCTGTTTCTGAGAATACGTCTCCGTAGTCCCTCAGGTATTCCAGAAGACCCTCAGGACTTACGGAGAACAGAGGTACAGATTGTAAACACCTTTTATGACAAGCAGGACTCCATTTGACTATGGTACGACGCTCCCTATGAATAACGGGATTATGTAACTTTAACCATGGATACCCCAACACTAATCCAGCAGGGAGATTGGCCATTACAAAACAAGAAATAGTTTCAGAATGCAGAGACCCGATCACCAGAGTAAATTTTTCTGTAGCAAACCGAATGAGGTTTTGAGGCAGCGGTGTTTTATCAATTGCCAGGAGTTGAATGGGTCCTTCACTGTCCCTAACTCTAATCTTTGGACCAACTCAGAGTCAATGAAGTTCATAGCGGACCCACAGTCAACAAAGGCAGTAGCAGACCAGACCGACTCCTTGACCCGGAGGTCGACATTCAGAAGTATCTTATTGGAGGAGAGGAAAGGTACCTGATAGTCTGGGCAACCTCCTCGACCGTTACCCAGACTTAGAAGTTTCCCGACGACTGTTTAGTGGAGGGGCAAGTCGGGCAGTCTTTCCTCCAGTGTCCATGGTGTCCACAATAGAAGCACAGCTTGAGATCCCGGCGTCTTCTCCTCTCCTTCTCATCCGGACTGATGGCTCCAACTTCCATCTGTTCCATAGCCAGCAAAGAAGGTGCCCTAGGTAGAGGGGGCGGAATCTCACGCATGGTTCCCCTTCTTTCCCGTAATCTGCGGTCCATATGAACTGCTTCCGTCATCGCATCATCCAAGGTGCTGGGAGGAGGGTGCAGAGCCAAAGCGTCTTTCAGGGAGTCCGAAAGACCTCTCCGGAATTGGCACCTGAGTGCAGAATCATTCCACCGTACCTCATTGGACCACTGCCGAAACTCTGAACAATATAGCTCAGCAGTGTGGTTTCCCTGAGTGAGACACATGATCCTGTCCTCAGCCACCCGTACACGGTCTGGTTCGTCATATATCACCCCGAGGGAGTCAAAGAAGAGGTCAACCGAATGCCGTTCCGGGGCCGAAGGGGGTAGGGAAAATGCCAGGTCTGGGGACCCCCTCTAAGTAACGACATGATGATCCCCACCCGCTGGGTCTCATTCCCCGAGGACCGAGGCCGGAGAGTGAAAAGAAGCCTGCAACTCTCCCTAAATGTCCGAAATAGGTTTTTCTCCCCCGAGACTTTATCGGGGAGCATCACCGTGGGTTCGGGGGAGGTCAGTTGGACATCAGTGGGACTATGCTGTCCTACGGCTTGTGAGATAACTGCCACTGAGGTGGCCCTCGCAGAAGCAGAAACCTCACTCTGCAGAATGTTGTGTGAAGCTACCAGGGTGCGATGCTCTGTAGCCAAATCCTGCACCAGCTGCGTAAGGTTGGCTACTTGCTCACACAAAGTACTGAGTGGATCCATTACAGTTTGTTATCCTGCAAAGTTGGATCCCACTACCAAGAATTAAATGGCTTTTTTTTTTTTTCCCTATGGGAGATAAAGCCTTTTGGGGCCGGCTATACTGTAATGCTGCCACTAGGGGGAGCCAGAGCTCTGCAGCAGACAACACTACACAGAGCAATGAGAACCAGGAAGGAAATGCACAGCGTTCTCATGCACTGCCTAATCAGCACAGCTGAGAGGCAGAACTGCAGGGTATGTGAGGAATAGTCGGACAGGCTGGGTAAAACACCGTACGGGCAGAAGCAGGACCGGAGGAGCGAGCAGAAGCGAAGTCAAAGTCAGGCTAAGGTCAGTACCGGAGGAAGCAACCGAGTGGGGAAATAGGAGGGGGGACACAGGACAGGAGGGACGACCAGGGGACAGAACACAGACAAGGGCACGGGGACACAGGAACAGACAGATCAGGATATCACTCACAGGACCAGCAATCACAGGCAAAGCAGAGCTAAGATTATAGCCGGCGCTGGTTCACTGGAAGTGTCAGCTTTTAAGGCATCCAGGGGCCGGAAGTGAGGCCCGAGAGAAGACTCCGCCCCCTAGCCATGTGGATAGGGAGGCGAATCATGACATCAGTCATATCTTCTACCTCGATCAGTGTTTTATTTCTTACTGGTCCAGTGTGGAACAATAGCATGCTGATGAAAGATGACTTATGATTTAGATGCAGACGGGGTTAAGGTGTAGATGTAAAACTTGGATTACATCACAGTAAATTATGGCCCCCTTAACAACAGCTGGGGACTAAATGCCTGTGTAATTAACGGAAGTATCGTCATAGGGTCCTATCTTGAAATAGAGTATTTAGCTAAGTTGATTGACAGGAGTAATTGTCTCTAGGGGCCCACATTACAGCTATATACAAATACCTGTTTAGCCATTATCCCCGTTGTTGTGGAGCATCGATTGTAAAATAGATGCAGCTCCTGCACATCTCCTGTGCACACACAAATAACTGGGATGTATAATTACAGCAGTTTGCATTAATGGATTAATGGGATTCTTTGCTGAAAACAAGTTCTCACCAATGCATGGGATTCACGGGATTGGTGATTTCTCATTAATTGGTGGAATCCAACCTTTGGAAACCGCACCGATTGGAAGAATAGGGAACCTTTATTCCTGACAGGGCACTTTTAATTCCATTTTAATATGCAGCGGCAGATCGGATATCTGACCACAGCTACATTCATTCTCTTTAGGGCTGCAGTAAAAAGCCAAATACAGCCCTCACAGCCACTGAGGGAATGAATGGATCAGTGATCGAATCAAACACAAGCTCCAGTTTAATGGGGATAATAGTTCCCCATGTTGCCTATCATTGTGACTCCCAGCATTCAGACCTCCACCAATCAATAAGGTATCACATCCTGTAGAGAGATGGTTACATATTTTTACTGGAGAACCTCTGTGAGTGCATCTCTTCAATTGTGTAATAGTCACAGGATAGCAAGGGCTTAAAATTGAAATAAAGAATCTTCTCCCCATTAATATTAGAGAAAACAAATGACCTCCATACAGAACTAAATCATTATTCCAAGACCAATAATGCCACACACAAGAGTCAAATACTACCACACCATGACCAGACCACATATTACCACCACGTAGAGACCGAATAGTACCACATACAAGGGACAAATACCACCACACCATGACCAGATCGCATATCACTACCACAGTAACTAAATAGCACCACATACAAGAGAGATATACCCCCACACCCTGACCAGACTACAGATTACCACCACACAGTGATCAAATAATACCACATACAAGAGACAAATATCACCACACCATGACCCGACCACATATTAACACCTTTTAGTGACTGAATATTACCACATACAAGGGAGAAATTCTGTCATAGCATTACCAAACCACATATAACCATCAGATAGTGACTGAATAATACCACATACAGGGGACAAATACCACCATACCATGACCAGACCACATATTTCACCACAGAGTGACTGAATAATACAATACTGATCATGAATAAAAACCACAATAATAATAACGACACTAATATTACCACCATTATACACAGGAGCTCTTTATATAGTGAATAGTTTGTGTGTACATGTAATACAATGACTTACCGTTGAAGTCATTCATGTTCACTTTTCCACTTCATCCGTTACAGACCAATATCACTTCTTCCAGCCAGGACTTGTCTCTACAGAAAATAACACACAGACACCTGTATAGCTGAACACTTCAAAAACACATTTCCCACTTTTCCCCAACTTCCCGCTCCAGATAAAGAAAAAAAGTGACACAGTGCCATCCTGTACAGTAAGTCTATGTTCACATGTTTATTTTTAATGAAAACTGAAAGCGGCTTTTTACAGTACCAGCAAAATCTATGAGATTTCAGAAATACTGAATTGGTAAACTGCTGCGTTTTTGAAAACTGCAGCAAGTCAATCATTTCAGTTTTTGCAGTGTTTTTTTCACTATAGATGCAATGAGTATGCATTTTTGCAGCTTTTTTGGTGAATTAAATTAACTTTATTAAACATGTACTGTAAACAAAAGACAAATAATCTACACCAAAAAAAAGAAGCAAAAACTGCTTTTAGTAAGAAGCTTCTTTACTGCCAAGAGAGTAGGTTTTGCCTGTAGAAAAAATGCAGCAAAAATGCAATTTGTAAACATAGCCTAAAAAACTTCCCTTTTGTTCACCACATGGAAAACAGTGGCTCACTCACATTTACGTATAACTCAGTTGAGTGCTGTCTTATGATTTATCAGATAGCACTCACTCCAATGTTTTAATATGATTTGAGAAAAAAATTGCTCCATGCTGCGATTGGCATGATATCTCAGATGGCGCACACCCATACAAGTCTATGGGTGTGTATGAAACATTGGACTGCACTGATGATGTCTGAGTGCAGTCCGATATCCGCTGAGACAGGATATAAAGAAGATGAAGAAGTTAATCTCTCCATTTTCTTCGCACATGGGATCTGATTCTCGCATGCAAGAGAATCGGAGAACAATATAATGACACTCGGCTCACGCTCTCTGCAGAGCAGCAGATTCCCTACTCTGTTTTATGCTATATGTTGTCTACCTGTATTGCGAAAGGTATTTTATACTAGATGTATCATATTGCGTTGATTGTTATGAATGTGTGTTAACATGGGAATGTCGGTAGCGGAGTGTAAGTTCTCAATGTAGCAGAGCCGGGGCCCTTTACCAGCTGCCAAAACCTAGCAACCTAGCTAGGACAGGGTTAAGTCAAAGTAGATGAGGAGTGACAGGTGTCATGTGGGTTGGATGGAATTGCGGGCCTTGTGGGGTGCTAGTTCTGAATAGGGTTCAAGTAAGAGAAGACAAGGCTATGGTGTCAGCTCCAGTAAGGGAACCCTGAGGTAGTTTCATGAAGTCTGGAGCCGACGGCTATGCCTTCTTTCAAGTGGCGCTATGAACAAGGTCGTTACCAATCCAAGGGCTGTTGGGAAGGCACCTAAGACTAAATGACTAATGGCAGTTTAAACAAAGATGGCAGGACATGGCCTGGGACTGAAAGCAAGACTTACCCATAGTGGGTGGTACAGAGTAAAAAGAGCATGAAGCTGGACCCTGTATGTGAAGCTGGGGATTAGCAAATGCCCTGTGTTCAATGGTGCCTACCGCCGGTGGGTGTACCGAAGAGGGAGAGCTCTCCCTTCCAAGGTTGCTGATGAGGAATGGGCAGTGGCTATGAAGAAATGGGTGGAAGAGCTGGAAGTGGCCACAGCCTGGATGATGTAGTCTGGACGATGTAGACTCTCCTAATAAGACAGGTCAGCACCTTTCCTGTGCTCAAAAAAAAAAAGAAAGAGCTCGTTGGGTGAGAAAAAAGTGGAGAGTTGTTTGCATCTTGGCTGAGGCACTGCCAATGCAGAACACAATGGCCGCCAAGCTGTCCTCTCTTGAGAATTAAACCCAGAAGGCCAGGTGCAGCAGCTGGTGAGTTACTTGGCAGGGTGAAGTCTCAAGAATGCTTAATGTCAGTGGGTCCAGAATGAGTGGGGCAAGGTACCAAGAGATGTCCACAACCAGGGAGGTGGCCTATTTCGACTTGCTGCATGGGCGTGGGTAAATCGTAGAGTCTGGGACTGAGTGAGAAAGTTGTGGTGGAACAGGGACACCTGCTATGGCCGGACAGTCCCTTTTCAGAGGGACACTTTGTGGCTTTCTATAAGCTATAGCACTCCCGGGGGCTGTATACAGCCAAAGTGATGCGGGGAGCATTTTTTTTCGAGGGCCATGAGTTCGCCACCTCATTCAATACAAGTTTAGTCCTCTATAGACAGTATTAGCCATCACATAGCCGCCTATATAATGTATGAGCCCACCCACACTCTCCCTATATATAGAATGATTCCCCACATAGTCCCACTATATACAGTGAGGCCCACATAACCTCCTTATATAAAAGATAAGCCCACATAGAGCTTCCTAGATACAGCATGAGCCCACACATAGCTTACTATATACTGATTGAGTCCACACAAAATCCCCCTATATAAAGGATGAGCCCACATAGAGCTTCCTAGATACAGCATGAGCCCACACATAGCTTACTATATACTGATTGAGTCCACACAAAATCCCCCTATATAAAGGATGAGCCGCCACATATCCTCCCTATATATACCATGAGTCCCACAATTATCCACTATTTACAGTGTGAGCCCCAATAAAGCCTCACTATATACAGTGTGAGCCCCCACATAGCCCCCTAGAAACCAACACACGTAGAAAAGAAAGCATAGAAAATAAAAACAACACATATTGAAACGCGTCGTTGATGCTGGTCATGTCATCTTGACATATTTATGTCATATGAAAAGATAAAAATAAGAAAAATAGCGGATCTATCTGTTGAAGCTGGATTTTTTTTCAGTTGGATATGACATCACTGCCATATACCGCGCACTGACGTCGGCTGCTGGCCAATAAGTTGGTGGCCATTTTAGCGACAGAGCAACAGTTACCGGCAGTCCTGCTCTGTGTCCAGTGTCATGGTGGGCCAAACTGATGCTGATTTTCATGCACCATTTATAATTAATTTGGTCAGTATTTCAGGCAAAAACAGAAATAAACAAGAACAGATAAACATATTTTCTGTTACAGGTCTAGATTTAGATCACTAGAATGCTGCCTGTGGTATGGGGTTTAACAGCATTGTGAAATTCCTCTTCAAATATTCTGAGAAATATAGACTTACAGCTCTCAGCACGAAGAGCATGAAGATGCCTTAGAAAAGGATCCAAAATACTTACTATGGAAGAAAGGTCAAAGAGCTGAGGCATACTGATGAAATCTGAGGCTCAAGAGGACTCCATAACTGATTCCAACTGAAGAATTAAAAATGTAAAAATGTGGTTCCCCCTGCCCATTAACAGAGACACAATATATTATGGGGGCCACATGCGGAAGTAGGATGAGATGAGTAGGCATGTACTTAACTTTGCTCAAGGGCTAATTAAGCTGTAAGGAAGGAAGGAGTTAAAAAATAATTAAAATATTCACTATGATCAACAGGACTGTGACTAAAAGAGCGCATGGTAGGATATTTCTCTGAAGGCATGCTGTTCTAATCACCAAACCGCTGCTGCCAATCACAATACTTCAGTGGTACTGTTGAAATTTAGATGATGCTTCTGGAGCTGGCGCAGATCTCTGGAGCAAGCTGCGCTAAATCCACAGAGTTGATGGAAAGTGAGTATGTTTCTGTTTGTTATTACAAGCAGTGTTTATATAGTGTATAGGAAATTAAAATGAATCCTTGACCCTGGTAAGATCAAAGGTCAAAGATTTCAGGCAACAAATAAATGGTGCTTGCCACCTCATTTCCAATTCTTTTGTATATGTGTTGAGGAGTGCCATTTAATCAAATACTTAATTAACCTGAAGACATAGGGGATTGTGGAAAAAAATGTCCAATTAAATCATTTCACCCCACATAAGCCTGTTGTGATCATACACGTGACAGAGATCTAAAGATAGCCGCCATTTGCTGTTCTACACATCCTCCCCTGGTATGCAAGGAATGTCCAAATGGGATAAGACGACCAACCCACTGATGACCTCACGGACCAATCCACTGATTGACCCAAGGATCAGCCCATGGACTAACCCATTGACCAACCCACTAACCGACCCACAGATCAGCCCATGGACTAACCCATTGACCAACCCACTGACCGACCCACGGATCAGCTCATGGACTAACCCATTGACCAACCCACTGACCAATGGACACATCAAAGCACGCCAACTGTAGAACCGACCATGCCCCTTTTCCTAGCTTATATAAGCAGGGGGTCTGTTAAAATAAAGCATGTAAGCCCGGAAACCAAACGGCAAGGTAAATCTCAATATTCCGGGTCCCTAACTAAAATGCCACTATCTAGGTTAAAAACATCCTTGTCTGGGCAGCTAGACTAAAAATCTAACTTGAAATGCCACTATCTGGACTAACCTCCATGTCTGGGCAGCTAGGACTCCTGGTATAAGGATTGTGAACACAGCCTGGTTTATAGGGCGGAGTGCTCAGTCAGAAAAAAACTCACTGCAAATATTTCAAAAGACTGACCTGCACATCCTACAAGTGTGTATAGGTGCCAGCTGAAAAAACCTAGCAAATACAAAATGGATACAGCCGCACACTAAATGCCATCAATGTATAAGGGACCTCTGGTACTGCATTACTGCTATATGAAAAAATGAGATTTTTAGTTTATGAATTGGCCAATGCATGTAAGCCCGGAAACCAAACGGCAAGGTAAATCTCAATATTCCGGGTCCCTAACTAAAATGCCACTATCTAGGTTAAAAACATCCTTGTCTGGGCAGCTAGACTAAAAATCTAACTTGAAATGCCACTATCTGGACTAACCTCCATGTCTGGGCAGCTAGGACTCCTGGTATAAGGATTGTGAACACAGCCTGGTTTATAGGGCGGAGTGCTCAGTCAGAAAAAAAAAAAAAAACTCACTGCAAATATTTCAAAAGACTGACCTGCACATTCTACAAGTGTGTATAGGTGCCAGTGAGTTTTTTTTTTTTGGTTGGTGGTTAGTGGTTTCCGGGCTTACATGCATTGGCCAATTCATAAACTAAAAATCTCATTTTTTCATATAGCAGTAATGCAGTACCAGAGTTCCCTTATACATTGATGGCATTTAGTGTGCGGCTGTATCCATTTTGTATTTGCTAGGTTTTTTCAGCTGGCACCTGTACACACTTGCAGGATGTACAGGTCAGTCTTTTGAAATATTTGCAGTGAGGTTTTTTTTTTTTTCTGACTGAGCACTCCGCCCTATAAACCAGGCTGTGTTCACAATCCTTATACAGGTGCAGGTCAGTCTTTTGAAATATTTGTTAAAATAAAGCATTCTTTTGGTTCCAATCTCTGGTCAAGAAGAGACTTCACATCTGATCCTTTGTCTGGTGTAATTCTTTCACGCATGCACTTGATCTAGTGATGAGCGAGCATGCTTGTCACTACTCGGTACTCGCACGAGTATCGCTGTACTCGGGCTGCTCGGCGGGGACCGAGTAATCTCGCGATACTCGTGCTGTACTCGTGGTCTTCATTTCTGCATGTTGGCGCTCTTTTGAGAGCCAGCCCTCATGCAGGGATTGGCTGGCAGACCACTGCAATGCCACAGCCCTGTTAGTTGTGGAATTGCAGTGATTGGCCGGCCTGCACAGCGTGACCGAGCCTTTATATCGGCCGGCGCGCTGTGCTCTGCTCACAGCTATCCAGACTGTCAGTGCAGGGAGAGTGTCGCTGATTCAGGGAAAGCTTTGCGGCCCTTTATAGCTTTTTCAGTTGCAGGGCTGCAAACAGTGTGACCAAAAGTCCTTCTCAGGACTATTCTAGTTGTATACAGGCAGGCAGGGTATAGCCAGGTCGGAGTACAGTAGCAGAGTCCTTCTCAGGACTACTGTTGCTATATACAGGCAGGGTATAGCCAGGTCTGAATACAGGCTAGTGACCAAAAGAGTCCTTGTCAGGACTATTGTACCAGTATACAGGCAGGCAGGCAGGCAGGGTAGTGGTGACCGTATACCAGCCTTCATCATATCTGGGGCTGGTGTACACAGTGTAAAACAGTCCAGATAGTGTCTGACTTGTCTGTAATTGTCGCTCCCCAAAAAAACCTGTTAGGTTCTTATTGCGTCCGTGCTTGGTTTTTAAAACCGCACGTGTGTGCCTGTTGGTGGCAGCGTACAGGTGCACTTGTGTGCAATTTCCAGAAACTTTAATATAACGCACAAGTAGTGAATATACACGTCAGCAGTGCACAGCATTGCAAAATGCGCAAGGGCATTGGCAAGGAACAAGGAAGTGGACGTGATGGTGGTGCAGGCAGAGGCCGAGGTCGTGGGCAAGCTCTAATTTCGCCACAACAAAGGGCCACATCTAGTCGCTCGCACGTCCTGTCCCAAATTCTTGGGGACCGCAGCAGTACACCGCTCTTGAACCAAGACCAGTGTCAACAGGTTGTTAGTTGGATAGCAGATAATGCTTCCAGTCAGATTGGCACCACCACAAACACTCTGTCTTCCACACGGTCAAGTGTCAGTAGCCGTGATACTGCACCGCACATTTCTGAACCTGATCCTCCTTCCTACCACCAGGCTGAGTACACGTCCTCCTCGGACATTAATGATCCCACACTTGGACACTCGGAAGAGCTGTTCACGTTTCCATTCACACATTCTGGCCTCTCGCCAGCTCATATTGAAGTGGGTCATGAGGAGATCGTCTGTACAGATGGCCAAATATTTGAGCAGCCACGTTCTCACGAAGTTGGCAACGTGTCTCAACAAGTGGTGGACGATGATGAGACACAATTGTCAGGAAGTCAGGAGGAGGAGCAGGGTGCGGAAGAGGAAGACGACGTGGTGGATGATCCAGTAACTGACCCAACCTGGCAGGAGGATATGCAGAGCGAGGACAGCAGTGCACAGGGGGAGGGAGGCGTAGCATCACAACAGGCAGTAAGAAGCAGGGTGGTGGCCCCAGGCAGAAGTCAGGCAACCGTTCCCCAGAACAACACGACGACACAAGGTGCCTGTACAAATGTTAGGTCTTCCCGAGTCTGGCAGTTTTTTAAGTTGGATCCAGATGATTCAAAAAAGGCCATTTGCAACACCTGCCGTGCCAGCATCAGCAGGGGTACCAAAACTAGCAGCCTGACCACCACCAGCATGATCAGGCACATGTCAGCCAAGCACCCGACTTTGTGGGAAGTACAACAGAGTCGAGGAGCAGTGCTTGCTGATGTCACTGCTACGTCTTCGCTGGTTGTGCATGCGAGCCAATCCCCTGTCCATGCTGCCTGCGAACAAGCCTTCTCCACTCCTGCACCTGCAGTTGCCTACGCAGAAAGAACACCATCATCAAGCACGTCCTTGTCCCAGCGCAGCGTTCAGTTATCCATTCAGCAAACCTTTGAACGCAGGCGCAAATACACTGCCAACACCCCACATGCCACAGTTCTAAATGCTAACATTTCGCGACTGCTTGCGCTGGAAATGTTGCCTTTTAGGCTGGTGGAGACAGAAGCATTCCGTGACCTGATGGCGGCAGCTGTCCCACGTTACTCGGTCCCCAGCCGCCACTATTTCTCCCGGTGTGCCGTCCCCGCGTTGCATAACCACGTGTCACAAAACATCACACGTGCCCTGAACAACGCTGTTTCACCCAAGGTCCACCTAACCACAGACACGTGGACAAGTGCTTGTGGGCAAGGCCGCTACATCTCGTTGACGGCACACTGGGTTAATATTGTGGAAGCTGGGACCCAGTCTGAGCGAGGGACGGAACACGTCCTTCACACACCAAGGTTTGCAGGCCCTACCTCAGTCAGTGTTTCACCCACAGTCTACAGCTCCGGAATGTCATGCTCTTCAGCCTCCTCCTCCTCCTGCGCATCCTCATCCACTGTGCCCTCCACACCAGTCACAAGCTGGAAGCACTGCAGCACTGCCTCGGCGAAGCGGCAACAGGCTGTGCTGAAGCTAATCTGCATAGGTGACAAACCCCACAATGCAGAAGAGCTGTGGACAGCTCTGAAACAGCAGGCAGATCACTGGCTCACACCTCTGAACCTAAAGCCAGGAAAGGTCGTGTGTGACAATGGCCGGAACCTGGTGGCGGCTTTGAGGCGAGGCCAGCTGACACATGTTCCATGCGTGGCCCATGTGCTCAACCTCGTGGTTCAGCGGTTTATAAAGTCATACCCAGAGCTGTCTGATCTGCTGGTAAAAGTTCGCCGCCTGTCTGCACATTTTCGAAAGTCACCTACTGCTTCAGCCGGCCTTGCCGGCTTTCAGCGCCGTTTGCATCTTCCGGCTCACAGACTGGTGTGTGATGTCCCCACGCGTTGGAATTCAACTCTGCACATGTTGGTCAGGATATGTGAGCAGAAGAGGGCAGTTGTTGAGTACCTGCATCACCTAAGCCGTCGGGAAATAGGTCAAACTCCACACATAACACCTGAGGAGTGGAGATGGATGTCAGACCTATGTACCATCCTCCAAAACTTTGAGGACTCCACCAAGATGGTGAGTGGTGATGACGCCATTATTAGCGTCACCATACCGCTACTCTGCCTTCTAAAACGGTCTCTGCTGAAAAACAAACATGATGCATTGCAGGCGGAGCGCGATGAGTTGCAGCAAGAAACAGTAGTGGGTGTGGGTGATAACACACAGCCCAGCCTCGTCTCATCACAACGTGCAGTGGAGGACTATGACGAGGAGGAGGATGAAGACATGGAGCAACTCTCCGGCCAAATTGAGGATATGACATGCACACCAGTCATATCCTCGGTTCAGCGTGGCTGGCCAGAGGACAGGGTAGATGAGGAGGAGGAGGAGGAGGAGGAGGAGGAGGACAGCATGTTCAGTCATCTTGTTGGCCAGGCTACTGAAGTCCTGGCTGTTAAGAGTCTGGCGCACATGGCTGACTTTATGGTAAGCTGCCTGTCTCGTGACCCTCGCGTTAAGAACATCTTGGCCGACAATCATTACTGGTTGGTAACACTGTTAGACCCACGCTACAAGGAGAACTTTTTGTCTCTTATTCCCGTGGAGGAGAGGTCAACCAAAATGCAGCAGTTCCGGAAGGCCATACTCACGGAAGTAGGCAAAGCATTCCCCTCACAAAACGCTAGCGGCATAGTTCAGGAATCAGTGGACAACCGAGGCGTACAGCCGAGAGAGGCACAAGTCCAATCCGCCAGAGGTAGGGGAACAGTCTTTAAGATGTGGGACAGTTTTCTCAGCCCCTCACGTACCACAGCCCCTGAGGTGCGGGGTAGTGCCACAAGAAATCCTAAGTTTGCCCAGATGCTGAAGGAGTACCTTGCAGATCGAACAACTGTACTCCGACATTCCTCTGTGCCTTACAATTATTGGGTATCCAAGCTGGACACGTGGCATGAATTGGCTCTCTACGCCTTGGAAGTCCTGGCCTGCCCTGCTGCTAGCGTTTTGTCAGAGCGTGTTTTTAGTGCCGCAGGTGGAATCATTACAGATAAACGCACCCGCCTGTCAACTGAAAATGCTGACAGGCTGACTCTGATCAAGATGAACAAGGGTTGGATTGGGCCAGACTTCACCACACCAGCAGCAAATGAGAGCGGAATTTAAAGTTTGCCATGTACCTCCACTCACCCATGGGTACACACTTCTGGACTTTGGATAATCGCTGGACTGCTCCTCCTTCTCCTCATGCGCCACCATGATGATGACCGTTACAAATTGCAATACTTAGGCCTTTGTTTCAGGTATACCCCCAGTGGTAAATTTTTTCGCCCATTCTTTGCAGAATGGACATTACAACGACAGGAGACCCGCTCCTTTGCAATGGGAACAATGTTTTGAGGCCCTCATGCACGTCTCTACCCAGGGACAACGTGGAGCCTCCCAATTTTTGGCTGCCCTGCCTAAGGGCTATACTATAATACACCCACTTCCTTAAAATGGACACTTAATGTTTTGAGGCCCTCATGCACGTCTCTACCCAGGGACAACGTGGAGCCTCCCAATTTTTGGCTGCCCTGGCAAAGGGCTATACTGAAATAGACCCACTTCCTTACAATGGGCACTTCAGGTTTACAGGCCATCATGCACGTCTCTATCCAGGGACAATGTGGAGCCTCCCAATTTTTGGCTGCCCTGGCAAAGGGCTATACTGAAATAGACCCACTTCCTTACAATGGGCACTTCAGGTTTACAGGCCATCATGCACGTCTCTATCCAGGGACAATGTGGAGCCTCCCAATTTTTGGCTGCCCTGGCAAAGGGCTATACTGAAATAGACCCACTTCCTTACAATGGGCACTTCAGGTTTACAGGCCATCATGCACGTCTCTATCCAGGGACAATGTGGAGCCTCCCAATTTTTGGCTGCCCTGGCAAAGGGCTATACTGAAATAGACCCACTTCCTTACAATGGGCACTTCAGGTTTACAGGCCATCATGCACGTCTCTATCCAGGGACAATGTGGAGCCTCCCAATTTTTGGCTACCCTGGCAAAGGGCTATACTGAAATAGACCCACTTCCTTACAATGGGCACTTCAGGTTTACAGGCCATCATGCACGTCTCTATCCAGGGACAATGTGGAGCCTCCCAATTTTTGGCTGCCCTGGCAAAGGGCTATACTGAAATAGACCCACTTCCTTACAATGGGCACTTCAGGTTTACAGGCCATCATGCACGTCTCTATCCAGGGACAATGTGGAGCCTCCCAATTTTTGGCTGCCCTGGCAAAGGGCTATACTGAAATAGACCCACTTCCTTACAATGGGCACTTCAGGTTTACAGGCCATCATGCACGTCTCTATCCAGGGACAATGTGGAGCCTCCCAATTTGTGGCTGCCCTGGCAAAGGGCTATACTGAAATAGACCCACTTCCTTACAATGGGCACTTCAGGTTTACAGGCCATCATGCACGTCTCTATCCAGGGACAATGTGGAGCCTCCCAATTTGTGGCTGCCCTGGCAAAGGGCTATACTGAAATAGACCCACTTCCTTACAATGGGCACTTCAGGTTTACAGGCCATCATGCACGTCTGTATGCAGGGGCATTGGTGAACCTCACAATTTTGGACTGCCCTGGCAAAGGAAAATACTACAAAGACTCACTTCCTCAAAATGGGCACATTAGACTCAAGAGGCCTTCATGTACGTCTCTTCTCAGGGACATCGGAGTGCCACACAATGTTTTCACGTAAAATCTTTCATGTATTAATCTCAAAAAGTAACATACACCAGCTCTATCTCACTATAGGGTATGTGCCCTTAACATTTCTGCCATGAAAAATCATTTTGGGGTCATTTTGGAAGGTTTTCTGGTGAGTCCGTAAAAATGGCGTGAAACGCGGACAAAATTGTTCACAGCTGTGACTTTTGAGTGATAAATGCTTCAAGGGGTCTTCCCCATGCTGTTGCCATGTCATTTGAGCACTCTTCTGAGACTTTTGTGACATTTTTAGGGTTTCTCCATGCTGCCGGGGGGTCATTTCACAAAAATACTCGGGTCTCCCATAGGATAACATTGGGCTCGTTGCTCGGGCCGAGTACACGAGTATCTTGGGAGGCTCGGCCCGAGCTTCGAGCACCCGAGCTTTTTAGTACTCGCTCATCACTAACTTGATCCACACCAATTAGGTCATGAGCAGGCAACCACTGATCATTCTAGAGTGTTCCCTCTAACATATGTATAAAGCAAAACAAAAAGTCTGATTCATTTTTATGTCTACTCTTAAACATTCCTAAATTTAGCTTTCTTTTGATCAGTCTCCAAGCTCCCGAAAAATGAATACTTCAAACCAATAATCCTGTGTGAAGCACATTTGGCTTTGCCTGCCCCTGGGACGCTCAGATCTTTCACATTTAACTGTAGTCTATTATCCTTCCAGTCAAAGCCTACACAAAAATTTTGATACCAAACAGGAACAGTTTAGACTCCGCAGCTTCCACAGAATTGGAATTTTGTTTTCCATATATGATTATTTTTAAACTATTACATGACATCTGAGACGCCTTAAAGGAAACATCTGGACCAGATAAAAAGAAAATGTCTGCTTAAAAATAACAAAATTAGGATCAGATATTTGAGACTGAGTGTTCAAAGAAGAAGAAGAATTTCAATAAAGCTCAACTGTATATACTGATGGAAGAAAAGCTAAATTTGCAAAATGATTCTTGTTTGAGTTGCAAAATGTTTGTTTATTTCAGTTGTATTTTCCCATAGAATATTCTGGAAATATAAATCTGGCTTGTCTTAAATTCTTATAACATATTATTCAGCCGCTTCCTTGAAGCTTTAGGTAAAAGTTACTATGTTACAGTCTCTAATGAGTTGTAAGGGGGTAATCCAAAACCAACTGTCTAGGCACTACGCCTTTCTTGCATTCATATCAAACTGTATTTTGCCTGTGAAGTATATAATGACCCTTGCAATACAATGATATGATCCAATATATTCTGCCATGTTATATTATGCTATGTGTTCCTGCAAAGATACAGAAATCGGCGACAAGTGACTGTACTTTGATTTTAATATGGCCATTATTGTCGGCGTAAGGTTCTGCACAAAGTAACATTTTACGCTACTGTGAGTAGTTTGATATTTTAAACTATTTTTGCTAGATAGGAAAGAGTCCTTAACCCCTACAGCACCTGTAGTGCACATTTAGTGCTGGCTTTTTGTTTTTCTTCATTGAATTGGTCGGTGGCTGACCCCCACTTTGCTATGCACCCCAATTTGGGATGTATTCCATCTGTCTAGATTTTGGCGGTTGGTGACTGTTCACATTGTCATCAGGCCTTGTCCACAGGCTATTTACTTCATGCAGCATTTGCTTGGACCTGTCCCGCCCACAGCCATGACTCAGTCATGGGTACGGGATTGAAATAGACCAGGTGAGTGCTGCTAAGAGCAGTTCTACTATTCATATGTGAGGCCGTATGGCACATTTTATAAAAATATTTTAGTGTAGGACTGCCCCAAATGAGATTTGCCGTGACGTGGCGAGGCAGCTCAAGAAATTGCAATTTTTTGCCAAAAATCTCAAAATTTTTATAATAAGTACAGTTTGGAATGTTTAGTGCTGTAGTGCACATTTAGTGCTGGCTTTTTGTTTTTCTTCATGTTATATTATGCTATGTGTTCCTGCAAAGATACAGAAATCGGCGACAAGTGACTGTACTTTGATTTTAATATGGCCATTATTGTCGGCGTAAGGTTCTGCACAAAGTAACATTTTACGCTATTGTGAGTAATTTGATATTTTAAACTATTTTTGCTAGATAGGAAAGAGTCCTTAACCCCTACAGCACCTAAAGAAAGCAGATATATTAAACACAAGCTTCAGACCTATGCATAATAAAGAGTTGTGACCTTCTGGTCCCAGACTCGCCAGAGGTCTTCCGAGAGTGGGGTACAACCATGACAGGTAACTTTTCTTCTACAAATTTAGAAATATTGCAGAAAACTACTTTAAGTTGGTAGATGACAGGTGCAGGTAACCTGAGAGCTATCCCAGTCCTTGCAAATTCTCTAGGTTCTCATTATTAAACTTGTCTATCCTGTCTCTTTGAATCTTGAGGTGTCATAACAGTGTAACCATCAATGAAAGTCAAAGGCAGAGGTTAGTCCAGGTTTAGGTCTACACTGTGACTTTTTGTAGTTCTACTGATTGATTTTAACTCTTAAGTGGCAGTTGCAGTCCACCCAATTGCATGTAACTCAAATGTACTGCTTTGGATAGTCTAGTAGCTGAATAGTTAAATCCAGTCAGTAGCGCTTTAAAAAAATGCAGTGCAGCCCAGGCTTAAGTGAAAAAAGTTGGAGCAC
The DNA here is from genome assembly GCF_048569485.1 of Anomaloglossus baeobatrachus. Lineage (NCBI taxonomy): Eukaryota > Metazoa > Chordata > Amphibia > Anura > Aromobatidae > Anomaloglossus > Anomaloglossus baeobatrachus. The sequence goes on along the minus strand of NC_134356.1, from coordinate 87,692,546 downwards.
TTGCTAAGACTTGGCATGCCCTCCGAGCACCTACCAGCTAATTAACATAATTGAATAAAGTTTATTTCTCTAATTTTTACATATGGTAAATTTATTGCAAGAATTTTTATGACTGAAAGTAGGTTCTATAAATCAAACTGGGGATGTTCTTACAGTATGTAAAGACAAACAACAACATTTATTACATGGGTGCGCACCATGGTAGAGTACATCAAATGTGAATGCTAAGCCAGAATTCCAGCTTGTTGTTAAAACTTTAAGCAAGTCCTCTGGTCATTCACATGCCTCAAAAATATATGACGTTCTACAGTTGTCTTTTAGCTTTCTAGTTTTCGATTTCATGTAGAGTACATTAAAGTTTAAATGGAGTCTGTCAGCCACAAAATGCTAATTAAACAACTTATTAGTTACATAGGGAATTTAACCCATATAATCTTACACCTGCAGTATACATTTCATTGTTTTAGTTAATTTCAAAAAGAAAATTAGGGGAGCTTCAGTGCATTTTTGGCATGGTCATGTCACGGTCGTCTCTCTGCTATTTGAGACTTGTGACAGATCCAGGACTTGAGGGTCATTTCAATTTCTTGACTCTCAATATTAATCGTGTTTTCATTTTCTTTGGCAGTCATAGGGTTAATGTCAGTTTGCTTTACATCAGCTTCTGATTCCCGGTCAGGTGTTACCGGTTTTGGACCACTTCCAGTCCCTTTATATACCCTCTGCTACCAGCAGAGGGTATCGGTTATTTTTTGCCATTTGGATGCTGAGCCAGGAGGTGGAAGGAGCTGCTGAATCCCTCTGTTGAAGTTGCTTTGGTGGCTGCAGTCTTGGTGCTGACGGCAGCAGTTTGTTGTAGTGTTTTCCTCTTGTCTGTCTTCCTTCTCTGGTGTGTTGTTTCAATGCAACAGTGGGGCTAGCATCCCTTACCAGCCTACTCCCTAGCCAGGAACTATTGTAGGGTCTCTCAGGTCTTCAGGTTTCTGCTTGGCGACAGGTGAATAACCTGTATAGGGACTGTCTAGGAATGTAGGGTACAGTGGCATGTAAGGGAGGAAATGTAATATGATGTCTAGTGCCCTACTGCCCCCAGACTGAAGTGGTGACTAGGGAAACAATGTTTGTGACTATTGTATGGTATTTTTATGTTAATGTAATGCATTCTTCTGTGTAATATGGCCAGTTGTCACCAGGTGTCATGGGTCCCGGGTCCCTTAAAGAGAAGGGATGGATAGGGAGTGACAGCGCAGCAGGGGTTAAGTGAGAGGATGGCTCACCAGCACAGGAAGAGATATAGGGAGAAGTAACTTTCTGTTTAGTCAGATAATGAGATGCTGTGATAGTGAGAAGAGCAAAGAGGGGCCAGAAGGGTCAGGAGAGTGGAGTGTATAGGGTAGAGGTGACAGAACCAGAACAGAGACAAGACAGAAGGTGAAAGGAGAGAGAGAAGCAAAGATATTTCAAGGGGGCTCGACTGCAGCAGAGTGTAAGTCCAGTCTGTCAGAGAGACGTAAAAGGAGAAGTTCGGGCACTCCTACCTAAAGGTACTGTCACACATAACGAGATTGCTAGCAAGATTGCAGCTGAGTCACGGTTTCCGTGACGCAGTAGCGATCCCGTTAGCGATCTTGTTATGTGTGACACCTACCAGCGATCAGGCCCCTGATGTGAGATCTCTAGTCGTTGCTGAATGGTCCAGGTCATTTTCTTCAAAGGCGATGTCTTGCTGGGCAGGACACATCGCTGTGTTTGACACTGTGTGACAGGGTCACAGTGACTGCTGAGATCGTTATACAGGCCGCTACTGTGACCTGTATTGTTCCTGCATCGCTGGTAAGATCTGACTGTGTGACAGCTCACCTGCGACCTCCCAGCGACTTACCTGTGATCCCTATCAGGTCACATCATTTTCGGGATCGCTGGTAAGTCGTTGTGTGTGACTGGGCCTTTAGGCTGGCACCTGCTAGTACATCAGGGAAGACAGTCGCGGTAGGAGGGCAGGAGAGTCCATCCGTACAGCATGCCAGGCCTCACATATTTCAAGCCATTGTTTCCGACTAGTCCCTTTACAGTTTGAGGAAGAATCACCTGTGTTGTCACAGGAAATTACACTTTGTCCAAGTACTATACCTAATGTTAAAGTCACCACCCTGTCACCATCAGCCACCCAGATAAAATTAAATAAGAAAAGAAGTACTGCCAATGTTTGGCAACATATTCATCTGAGTTTCTAAAAGAAAAATATTAGAAAACAATGGAAAAAAAACATTTAACCATGCATATACAAAGACATCAATGTGGACTAAACAGACCAAAAAAAGGGGACATTACTTTTTTGCCATAGGTAGACATATTTAAATAACGTATGTATCGTTGATTTTAGGTCGGAATTGCTGATGACATATTCAGGGTATAGGTTCTGACACATTTCTGACCACCCTGCTCCCTTTTTATGCTTCTCACTATAGAAGGGGTCACTTATCTCCTGAACCAAAATAATGAAACACTACACATCCAGTGTCTTTGGCATGGTTGCAGAAGTGCAGTAAACTTTTTTTTCCCTAACTATCCCCTAGGTATGTATCTCCTACATAAAAAAGGGATTCCTCACGACTGTATATGTATTGATTACATGGGTTACTATTCTCTGTTATATAGGCAGAAATGTTGTGGAGCCCAACTACACAACATGGGCAAGTGTGCTGTCAATGTGTTATCCGATTAAACTTAAGACAGCACATGTCTGATTTATATGCTTATCTGCATGAGCCCTTAGGCAGAGAAAATACTCTCACCTCAGAGTGTTTACGTCTCCTGAGTATGAGACCTGGCAGGAACACGGCAAAAGAAAATGCAAAAAAATAATTAATCTATACAGGCATCCACCCAAGCTGTCGGGGAAATGTCATTGAATAAGCAATTAGCTAAGTTAGGAATGTATCTTTGGGCTATAAGACTGGCTGTAACTAGCAGGACCCGTGCTTTCTCTGTGCCTGACTTCTAATGACAAATTGACATAAAAATCCCAGATTGGACAACTCTTTATGACAATCTTGGCAATTTTCAGAGTTTGCCCAGTCTATTCCTTACAGAAGTCGACATAGCAGATTTCTCAATATAAATTTAGTTCCTACTGGTGGGAACCACATTCATGGCATATTTTTTGGATATGCCATGATTGACCAAAATGTCTTAGATGGGACAATCCTTTTAACCTTATACAGCACTTTTATTAAGCAAAGCTACTGTTATTCTAACAATAATTGGACTATTCTAGCCAACCTATACATGAAAAGAATCCTTAAAAGTGACAGCAGATCTATTCCTATTCATTCTATTCATTAAGTATGTAATTTAGTTGCGAATTGTTCCCCATTATTAAAATGTTACTTACATAGCATGGGTTGCAAATATACCAGCTCACTCTTAATTTTAACTTATATATTATATTAGAAGTATTTTCAAAATTTGCAAGTTTAGTATGGCTTATTAATGGCCAGATGATTTATATGAGCAATCAAACGTGACTTTCAACATTGGCATTTATGCTCATGTGTCTGTTAAGCCAGACAGCTTTAATCAGCTCAAAGTTAGTCCTCCGATTTTCTGTAGACACATGATGACTGCACTTCTCTTTCTTGACTAGATGACATTATTTTTCTTCATTATTTGAAGGGAACCTGCCACCAGATTTGGCCCCTATAAGCTGCAACCACCCCCAGTGAGCCCTTATTTACAGCATTCTAGAATACTGTATATAAGAGCCCAGGCCGCTCTATAGAATGTGAAAATCACTTCTCTTATACTCCCATAGGGGGTGGTCTAGTCTGATTGTGGCGCCCCTGACCTGGTCAGGCACCACAGAGTATTGCACCCATGCTGGGGTCAGTACTTCCAGGTAATCCCAGAGGCTGACTAGGGTGTGGACAAACACAGACGCAAAGTAACCAGGAACACACACAGCTTAGAAGGGACCCATGGGCAGACCCACGAAGGGGGCGTGGCCCTCACATCCAAGCTAGTGGTGGGTGTGGGACTGGAAACAGGGAGTTGTGCAGAGGCAGCCGAAGGAGCAGGAGGTGTACAGCTGAGTCTGGAGGGCAGAGGAGTGGAGCAGGGCCCTGCAAGATACTGTACCAGTCAGTGGCTGCTGGCGGGGACGAAAGGCTATCCAGTGGTACCGCCTGAAAACCACCTAGGGCAGTAGCAAGAGGTGGCTGAGTAAGGGGACCACCGGTAGTCCAAGCCCGCACGGGGAAACAGGTCCCCAGAGCAGGGGCCCATTCAGTTGGCCTGCCAAACCTGCTGGTGAGGGCCCTTTATGTGCCTCACCAACCAACCTACACAGAGTCCGCAGCTACAGCAGCAACGAGGGGGCCCATAAGGAGGACAGAGCCTGGAGCCATCTTAATCTTGGTCCACGCTGCCCGCAAACGGGCCAGAATGGGGAGAACGGCAGTTGCAACTTCCCTGGAAAATTCCAGTAATACTACAAGTAGGAGTCACCTCAAAACATGAAGGGCAAGTCAGCAGTCACCCCTACATCAGCCGAAGGGATACCTGGTTCCTTCTGGTTCATCATAGCATCGCCCGGGTTGACTCACAGCTACAATCTGAAAGTGAGTAAAAACCCTGAAAGACATTGCTGCTTGTGTGTGAGTTCTTCTGCGACCTGTGGTACTACACACTTGCACTGAGCTCTGGGGCCAGCCTCACTCTCGGGAGGCTACAACATCTGACTGCATTTACCATCAGCCCCAGGCGCTCCCCAAACTGCAGTGGCGGTCACCCACTGACCGCAATTACCGAGAGTGGCGTCACGAATCCCATAGAAGTTAACCTGACCTACCCGTGGCCAGAAGATTCCCTGCACTGTGGTGTCCCCAAGCAGGAACAGCTCTCCTGGGGCGGCATATGATGGCTGTCGCTGCTCTCCGGTACAGCGCCTCCTCTCTGCTGCGATCCCCGTCCTCCTTCTATCCAGCCTGGTGAAGTGTCCTACATCATCCACATAGGCAGGCATTGTGGTCCTGTGCAGGTGCACTTTGATCAGCCCTGCTCAGGGCAGATCAAAGTACTGTAAAGTGCAGGTACAAGAAAAGGTTAAACACCACTCACGCATGCGCACTACAATACTAGCCTGCAGGGTAGATTAATGTGCACCTGCACAGGACTGCAATGCCTGTCTGTGTGGATTCAACTGCACAAAGAGGACTGTGGAAAAATAGTGCAAATAGGGTCTTAACCGATAAACACCAAAGAGAAGGAATGTAGGAACACTCACCTATAGGGGTTGTGACAGTCACAACTCCTATATTAGCGTAGTCACAGGGTGAAAACAGTTGCAGCCCCGAAGGATTGAGATGCGAAGTTATACAGGAAAACCGGGTGTCATACCGCGCTCATCACCATTCTAGAAGGCTGATATTAATAATCCATGTCTTTTTATTCAAACAAGATTAAAGGCTATGCGTTTCAAGGGTCACAGCCCCCTTCCTCAGGACAAATATCAAATAAGATTATCCTGTCATTTGATATTTGTCCTTAGGAAGGGGACTGTGACCCTTGAAATGCGTAGACTTGTATCTTCTGTTTGAATAAAAAGACATGGATTATTAATATCTGCCTTCTGGAATGGTGATTAGCGTGGCACGACACCCGGTTTTCCTGTATAACTTCATGCCTGTGAGGATGACATAGGCCATGTCACCCATACTGGGCTGGATAGAAGGACGGCGCTCATCACAGAGAGGAGTTTCCACATGCGGTTCTTGTTATTTTCATACACAGCCAAGATAAGGGCACGGTTATGGGCTGCAGCCTGTAGCCGTATGCTTTATCTGTGCTGGGTATCATAATATGGGGGGACCCTATGCCAATTTTTTTATTTATTTATTTATTTTTTACCATGATACTGACCCGCAGACAGGGTATGTGATTGGTTGCAGTCAGACGCTTTCACACAGGCTTGTGGCACATCCGACTGCAACCAATCACAGATGCCACTGACGGTGGGCGGGGGCAGCAGTGAATATGTATGAGGCTAATAAGCGGCACTGGAAGAAGAGTGAGTGTCCCCAGAAGCAGTTACAGCGGCGTCGGAAACTCGATAAGTATAGAGCCCTTACTTTATTTTTATTGTATCATTTCGAAAATGTTCATTTTTTGCAAAATGTTTTACTAGCCCCAAATTTTACACTTTTTGCAACAGGTAAAACAAAAAATGAACTTCACAGTTTGTTCAACTTTTTTTGCTTAACGTGGTGATATACCATATGTTGCTGAATGTTCTGTTTGTAGGGAATAGATTTCAGACACCATGTCACTTTTCCAGAGACCTGATGGTACCAAAATAGCTCAAAACCCCACAAGTGACCCAATTTTAGAAAGTAAATCATTATTTAAGTGTGTGATGAGCTGTGGATGTGAATGTGGCTGTGAAAACAAAAATGTTGTTTCTTCCTCTAAAATGATGTTTTAGCCCCATATTTGTGACTTTCACAAGTAATAATAGGAGAAAACAGACCCCATAATTTGTTGCGCAATGTGTACCAAATGCGATGATACCCCATATGTGGTAAAAAAATGCTCCTTAGGCACATGGCAGGCTTCGGAAACAAAGGAACGTAAATTTGTTTGGAATAGACTGTGAATGCTATGTTGCATTTGCAGGTCCCCTGACATACAAAATAGCAGAAACCCCCAGACAAGTGATCTCATTTTGGAAACTAAACCCCTCATGGATTACATCCAGGGTGTAACACCTGCCTGGATCCACAGACTCAGACGGGCTGTAATGGACAGGCTAGAGGGAAGCCACTCACCAAACAGGACCCTAGAACCTTGAAACCCTTTAATCCTTATACAGGGATTTGGAATTACACAGGGCCCAAGGTGATCACTACCTGTGTAAGGGGTGCTTCACACACAGCGAACTCGCTGCCGAGATCGCTGCTGAGTCACGCTTTTTGTGACGCAGCAGTGACCTCATTAGCGATCTCGCTGTGTGTGACACTGAGCAGCGATCTGGCCCCTGCTGTGAGATCGCTGCTCGTTACACACAGCCATGGTTCGTTTTCTTCAAAGGCGCTCTCCCACTGTGACACACAGATCGCTGTGTGTGACAGCGAGAGAGCGACAAATGAAGCGAGCAGGGAGCAGGAGCCGGCGTCTGACAGCTGAGGTAAGCTTGTAACCAAGATAAACATCGGGTAACCAAGGTGGTTACCCGATATTTACCTTAGTTACCAGCCTCCGCAGCTCTCACGCTGCCTGTGCTGCCGGCTCCGGCTCTCTGCACATGTAGCTGCTGTACACATCGGGTTAATTAACCCGATGTGTACAGCAGCTAGGAGAGCAAGGAGCCAGCGCTAAGCAGTGTGCGCGGCTCCCTGCTCTCTGCACATGTAGCTGCATTACACATCGCGTTAATTAACCCGATGTGTACTGTAGCTAGGAGAGCAAGGAGCCAGCGCTCAGTGTGCGCGGCTCCCTGCTCCCTGCACACATAGCTAAGCGGTGTGGCTGGTAACTAATGTAAACATCGGGTAACCATACCCGATGTTTACCTTAGTTACCAGTCTCCGCAGCTTCCAGACGGCGGCTCCGTGCAAGCGCAGCGTCGCTTGCACGTCGCTGCTGGCTGGGGGCTGTTCACTGGTCGCTGGTGAGATCTGCCTGTTTGACAGCTCACCAGCGACCATGTAGCGATGCAGCAGCGATCCTGACCAGGTCAGATCGCTGGTCGGATCGCTGCTGCATCGCTAAGTGTGAAGGTACCCTAAGGCTGCAGTCCAATCAGAGTAGTAGTCAGGCAGGGTCGAACCGGGAAATGCAAAACAGGGACAGAATCGGCAGGCAAAGACGTAATCAGAATACAAAGCAGAGGTCAAATATGGATCGGGCAGCGAGGTACATACACAGCAGACAGGAGGGTAGTCAGGAAACAAGCAGAAGTCAAAACACCAGAATCGCTAAACAGAACAGGGCAGGACAGGAACCAGTAATACAGAACTATCTCTCGTAGTGGTCAGCAGACGTGAGGGGAAATAAGAAGGGTGTGGTGTCTTCCCATTGGTTGTAGGTGAATGATGGTAACTTCAGCTGGAAGACACACGCCACCTACAGTCAGCCAGTGGTACTGCAGATCCCAAGGAAACGCAGTCCAGTGGATGAGAGGAGCCTTCGCTCACCAGCGCCGCTGACATCGACTCCTCTCCCATCACCAGCACTATCCATGGCAGGAACACTGCATCGCCTGGTGATCGAAGGCAGAAGGAGACACTTTGGACTCTGTTTGGCATTTCTTCTGATGTTATCCAACTTTTTTGGCATGCACAGAGCTGTAATTGTCCACACTTCTAAAATGATGGGACACCGCCAGAGACAGAGACTAGATAGAGTCTAAAGTGACTTCAACAGCTTCATTATTATGTGTGGTTCTGTCGGGGGTTTGTCTGAATTGCAGTTTTGGGGATTTACACAGAAACCCTGGCGTAAGTGCTCAGTGAAGAGCGCAGGAAAAATGTGAACCTAGCCCTGTTCCAATTTTGGGAGGTAGAATGAACAAATAGGCAGCAGTGCAAAAATAAATCTTATTTTTATTTTTGTGTAGTTCACTGTGTGGCATTATAGATAAGATGACTTTATTCTTCTGGTCAGTGCGATTACAGCAATATCATCTTTCTTTATTTATTGTTTTTCAGATTTATTATCAGATTTATATAGGTTTTTTTATATTTTTCTACCATCACACAGTAAAAATATAACTTTTTAAATTTTGGGGTGTGAAGAGTTGACACAATCCTAGGTATCACTTTAGGGTTAATAACACTTTTTAATCTATTTATTTAGATTTTTCAGACACAAAATTAATAAACAGTAACTCACTTGTCGTTTGTATACATTTTGTTTCCCTGGCTCATCATATGGTAAAAGTGATAAGACCAATTTACTCTACAGGTCAGTACAATTACTACGATACCAGATTTTGTTTTTTTATGCTTTGCTAATCTTACACACTAAAAACAATATTTTACAAAATTAATTTGTTTTTTCATCGTCATATTATGAGAGCTGATTTTTTTTTTATCATTTTGCAGAATAAGCCATATTTGGGCTTGTTTTTTGTAGGACAATTTGGCATTTTCATTTATCCCAATTTTTCTTTTGTTACATATGACTTATTGATCACTTTGAATCCATTTTTAGTGTTTCAGTATGATGAAAAAGCACCATTTTTTATATTTTTTTTTCTGCCACACAGAATAAATACAGAATAAATCATGAGATAATGTTGTAGTTCGGGTCATTCTGGATGTGATAATACCACAATACCAGTTATGAGTATGAGGGGTTTTTTACGTAAACACTGTATTTTTAGTCTCAAAATGTCTTTTTGTTATTTTTGTGCACGATTTTGTTTATTTACTTTTCTATCATATTTTATTTCTCTTTACCTTTTCACTTAGGCTAGTTTCACACTTGCGTTGGACGGGATCCGTAGCATTGCGTTGTGTGACGCATGCCACGGATGCATTGCATATAGTGGCACGACGCATGCTACAGATCGTACAAAATAACGCAATCCGTTGTAGTTTTTTTTCCTTGACTTTACACATCTGAGCATGCGCAGTTGTGTAAAGACAGCTGCGTTAACGGAATCCGTCAAATGACGCATTCTAATGGAATCCGCCACCATAGGCATCCATTATAAAAACAACGGACGCCTAACGGATTCCTGCAGGTTGCGTTTTTGACACTCCGCCAAGTGCAGAAAAACGTTACATGCTGCGTTCCATCCGCCCGACGCAGCGTCAAAATAACGACGCTGCGTCGTCCAGCGGATGCAACGCAGACACTTGCGTTACAGTGCGTCGTCCATACAAGTCTATGGAGAATAGCGCAGTGCGTTAACGGACTGTGCTATTCTCCATAGTGACGGAATGCGCTGAACGCAAGTGGGAAACTAGCCTTAGTTTCACTGTGGCACATGAATATTTTTTACTTTGATCACTGGTGTCATGCATTGCAGTACTCCATCACTGCAGTGTTTGAGACCTGTCAGTGTCTCACTTACAGTGCCTGTTAGACTGTGCTTATAGCAGGATCTAACAGGCCACCATATTCTGAGATGATCAGTTAACCTTGGGGTACCATAGCAACTACTTGACAACCGCGATTATGAATGTGAGGGTCGATGGTGTCATAGGGGTTATTAACCCCCTTTAAACCATTTAGATACCACTGTTGTGATTAACAGTGGCATTTAAGCTGTTGATCATCACCAACCAGTTCTAAAACTGGTCGAGCTGAATGCCACAGGGTGTCAGCTGCTATCCGAGGGTTTTTGCCTGGTGGTTGGCACTATTCACTCAATCCTAAGAACAGTGAAAAGGCAGCACTAAGGATTAAGGCCACTTAATGGCCGCAATTGAAAGTTGTATCGATGGTCATTATAGGATTAAACCTCTGGTGTCATGGGTCCTTTACCCACCATTATAGCTTTAATACATGAAATTGTCATTAACAACCTTCATATACAGCTAAAAATATCAAAAAGAAATGCACAAAAAAAAAGCACAAGAAATTTTCCCCAGTTTATTTAAAAAATGAATAAGAAACCAACATGCAACTCATCTACAAACTAAATATACTTAAATAAAATGATAATTTAACGGTGCAATACACATATAGATAATATACACATTTATAGTACGAACCTTTATCAACATTGTCTATTTACATTTTATAAAGTATTCATCTCTCCAGCTACATTCTTTAAGAAAGGATCATATGGTTCAATATTGAATGAAATACTATCAGGCTTTTACTTGTAGAATCAGTGACTGTATAAAGACTAACAATGTGTAAAAACTTTTTTAAAATAGCATTTGGATACTACTCTGGAAAAATAGTTAGGGGTCATTCTTTGTCTGTAATGTGTAGACCTCAGCGATCACTGTAAGGTTTGATACTTTATGGACAGTTGAACTATGGGGGTCCAGGTATTGTGGTCATAATAAAAATGCTAAATTACCATCATATGAAACTGGAATGTGTCTGGATTTAGTTTACCCCTTAGACTCTATCTTAGCCTCTCATACAACCAGATCAGATCTCATACTTTGCACTGACAAGGGGCAATAACTCCGAAACACTGTGTCTGCAAATTGAGATTCTAATCTGGCATAAATCCTAAGTCATATGACAAGGCTTGAATTTTAGGATTGCTACTTCCAAGAGGTGGCACTAGAATTTGTCTCCTTCCTCCCTGAAGTGACAACTTGAAGTCAGAACATATCAGCTCTGTCTCAATTCTACATTTGTATAACAAAAAAGTATGTAAATGTATTCTGCCACATACTGTACATAGCTGACTAGTGATGAAACGCGTGCCAATCGATCTTGGCATACTATTAGATACCAATGTATGCTGGAATGGACAATGTTCAGTAGCATAGCCTTCTATGCTATCCTGTCCTGTCAAAATTTAGTATCCTTTTTTGATTTCCCAAGGAAATTAATTGATGGAAAGTTTAAAATGGTTTTCAAATGTATCTTTCTGCTTTATGTTTGGATTTATGTAAATACATGAAAAGCAAAAACTCTGTCTTTAAAAAATAGATTTAGCAAACGGATGTATAGTCAACTCTTTGATAGATTTGAAAGACTGTTTTACGTTAAATAGATATAAGTTAAGGTTTATAGTAGTTTTTCTGCAATAATTTTTTGTGTGTCCTTTTAATTGGCCATAATTAATGTATCCATTTACGTACTTACAAAAACATTACAATGACTATAAAAAGAAAAATACAAATGATCTATTTTAAGTCCAATTTGTGAATAAAGAAGTTATTTAAAATATTATGTAAGGTACAAACTAGCATTTTTAATTCCAATAAAAACGTGATTCACGTGACCGTTCTAAAATTCATCTTTTTAAATAAAAATAATCCTAAATTTACTATGAAAAGAACGATGCACTATTTTAAAAGACTGGGTCTCAATTTTGACCAAACTAAAAAATAAAAAAATATTAATATTCATTAAAAAGGGACTGTTGTGATCTACCAAGGAATGTTTGGTAATAATTAAAAAATTGATTGAGCTTATTTTGTATTTTTCACCTGTGATATGTCACTAAAATATTGTGGAAGTGTTCTTCAAAATGCAAAAGAAAATTGGGAAAATTGAAATAAATATGTAAAAAGAAAATTGGTGAACCAAAGAATCTTCCCTTTTAACAACATACTTAATGAACTTATAAAGCTCATACAGACTATTAATCTTTAGCAAACACACAAATGATATCATAGAATTATAACATAAAATCTTTCCATTTTCAGAATCATGAAGACAGGTACAGCAAAATTCAGGAAAGTATAAGACAACTATAAATTTAAAAGGTCTTATTTTTGTATGACTATAAATGTACAAATGGACCCCTCTTAGAGTGTGTATTGTAATAGAAGCAGAGATTATCCGAAAACTAGGAAAGAAGTTGTTGATTTGCTTGCGCTTCTCTTGGGGCAGTTGGTTGCCTCTGTCATGGTATCTTGTGAGTGGAGATTCCTCTTAATCTTCATAAACCCTAAAAAGAAAGCAGATTTTATGTGTAAATGAATTATTGCATTTAGAAATTGTTATATGATAGAAATATCATTAACTTGAACTTTGGCCGTGGAGACAAGGCTCGTGTGACACTTCTTGTTGATCCATTTATTGAGACTGACCAACCGTTACACATACTATCACTGTCATAGCACAAAATAGTTTGAATCATTGTTCAATATGTTTTATTTGAAATATACAATTTGTTCAATGTTGCTTTTGAAGTTTACTATGCAATGGCGATGCAATCTATATATACAGTGTCCAGCAGGCCTGGCAGGACACCGCACAATCCCCCGGTGGGCCCCCATGTTGAGTATAGAAGGGGCCAGTCAACAGCCATTAAACATGACTGCACGCTAACAGTCCGTGGCATAATGATGATAGAAAGAAAGGCGTGCACACTAATAGGGGGATGAGGTGCTAGTGATGGGGAAGGTCCCACACAAGTACATATATAGTTACACTGCACACTCAAATGTCAATAAATGATGATTTTATTCAGAATCAAAAAAGCCAAGCAAAGGAATAGAACTTCTTTGGGGTAAACAAGTAATCTCTGTCGTTTCGGCCTATGGCCTTATTCACAGAGTTAACTATGAGAAATGAGATACAAAAAATAAACGAGAATAATTACATAAAGAAGGAATCACATTTCTTTACAATCAACTAGGGAAGAACACAGATACAGCTCTTGTCCATAGTAGAGGTACGGGATTTTTTAGAGGGAATATACATATACAAATAAACATACATATATATAAGCCGTATGTCAAGTCCAGAGTAACTATCATTAAACATTGGGAAAAATAGGGGCTGGAGAGTGGACAAAGGGGAGGGGGGGTAGAGAGCTGGTATCAGCATATACTGAGAGATATGTGCACAAAAGTTAGTATCGGTAGGGAAGGAGTATTTAGAGACAATGAATTCAGGTATTCAGGTATAATACCTGTCCCCGATGGTTCATAGTTCCAAAGAGTCCAAAAGTTTCAGCTATTTTCTTTGGAACTATGAACCATCGGGGACAGGTATTATACCTGAATTCATTGTCTCTAAACACTCCTTCCCTACCGATACTAACTTTTGTACACATATCTCTCAGAATATGCTGATACCAGCTCTCTACCCCCCCCCCCCCCTTTTTCCACTCTCCAGCCCCTATTTTTCCCAATGTTCAATGATAGTTACTCTGGACTTGACATACGGCTTATATATATGTACAGTCATGAAAAAGTTTGGGCACCCTTATTAATGTTAACCTTTTTTCTTTATAACAATTTGGGTTTTTGCAACAGCTATTTCAGTTTCCTATCTCTTCTAACTGATGGACTGAGTAATATTTCTGGATTGAAATGAGGTTTATTGTACTAACAGAAAATGTGCAATCCGCATTTAAACAAAATTTGACTGGTGCAAAAGTATGGGCACCCTTATCAATTTCTTGATTTAAACACTCCTAACTACTTTTTACTGACTTACTAAAGCACTAAATTGGTTTTGTAACCTCATTGAGCTTTGAACTTCATAGGCAGGTGTATCCAATCATGAGAAAAGGTATTTAAGGTGGCCACTTGCAAGTTGTTCTCCTATTTGAATCTCCTATGAAGAGTGGCATCATGGGCTCCTCAAAACAACTCTCAAATGATCTGAAAACAAAGATTATTCAACATAGTTGTTCAGGGGAAGGATGCAAAAAGTTGTCTCAGAGATTTAAACTGTCAGTTTCCACTGTGAGGAACATAGTAAGGAAATGGAAGAACACAGGTACAGTTCTTGTTAAGCCCAGAAGTGTCAGGCCAAGAAAAATATCAGAAAGGCAGAGAAGAAGAATGGTGAGAACAGTCAAGGACAATCCACAGACCACCTCCAAACACCTGCAGCATCATCTTGCTGCAGATGGTGTCAATGTGCATCAGTCAACAATACAGCGCACGTTGCACAAGGAGAAGGTGTATGGGAGAGTGATGCGAAAGAAGCCGTTTCTGCAAGCACGCCACAAACAGAGTCGCCTGAGGTATGCAAAAGCACATTTGGACAAGCCAGTTACATTTTGGAAGAAGGTCCTGTGGACTGATGAAACAAAGATTGAGTTGTTTAGTCATACAAAAAGGCGTCATGTATGGAGGCAAAAAAACACGGCATTCCAAGAAAAGCACTTGCTACCCACAGTAAAATTTGGTGGAGGTTCCATCATGCTTTGGGGCTGTGTGGCCAATGCCGGCACCGAGGGGAATCTTGTTAAAGTTGAGGGTCGCATGGATTCAACTCAGTATCAGCAGATTCTTGACAATAATGTGCAAGAATCAGTGACTAAGTTGAAGTTACGCAGGGGATGGATTTTTCAGCAAGACAATTATCCAAAACACCGCTCCAAATCTACTCAGACATTCATGCAGAGGAACAATTACAATGTTCTGGAATGGCCATCCCAGTCCCCAGACCTGAATATCATTGAAAATCTGTGGAATGATTTGAAGCGTGCTGTCCATGCTCGGCGACCATCAAACTTAACTGAACTGGAATTGTTTTGTAAACAGGAATGGTCAAATATACCTTCATCCAGGATCCAGGAACTCATTAAAAGCTACAGGAAGCAACTAGAGGCTGTTATTTTTGCAAAAGGAGGATCTGCAAAATATTAATGTCACTTTTATGTTGAGGTGCCCATACTTTTGCACCTGTCAAATTTTGTTTAAATGCGGATTGCACATTTTCTGTTAGTACAATAAATCTCATTTCAATCCAGAAATATTACTCAGTCCATCAGTTATTAGATATATGAAACTGAAATAGCTGTTGCAAAAACCCAAATTGTTATAAAGAAAAAAGGTTAACATTAATAGGGGTGCCCAAACTTTTTCATATGACTGTATGTTTATTTGTATATGTATATTCCCTCTAAAAAATCCCGTACCTCTACTATGGACAAGAGCTGTATCTGTGTTCTTCCCTAGTTGATTGTAAAGAAATGTGATTCCTTCTTTATGTAATTATTCTCGTTTATTTTTTGTATCTCATTTTTCATAGTTAACTCTGTGAATAAGGCCATAGGCCGAAACGTCAGAGATTACTTGTTTACCCCAAAGAAGTTCTATTCCTTTGCTTGGCTTTTTTGATTCTGAATAAAATCATCATTTATTGACATTTGAGTAAGTCCATGGCATAAAACAGTGACTTTTAATAGCCACTGGCCTATCAGCTTTTGATGTCACTGCTACATGCCACATTCTGATGCCAGCATGTGGCCTCTCGTCTGTCGGCATCTATTTTAACCATGATGTGAACCCACAGGAGGATATCAGGGAAAACAGAAAGATGAAAATAATAATACCCTTACTGTGAATTGATAAGGTAATGAACATAGGGGTCTCCAAAA